>NC_050520.1:32939870-32963012 GCF_002922805.2 Oryzias melastigma | reverse complement strand
TTTAAAACTGTTAAGATGGATGAAATATTGTCCTTGTATATGGATGTCTATGTCCAGCTGAGAAAGACCCCCGATGCTCCATGTGTGCCCAGTGGGGGGAGGGGGGTAATTGCATGGATTCTATCCATCCATCCTATTTAAAGATGCAGTCAGTGCTTATATAACATTTTTTGTATTTTTATGAATATCAATGAGATCCAGATGTTACAAGTCATTTTTTTTTATAAATAGGCCTCAATGATCAAATTTTTGATGATTGTATGAGTTTGTGTTTTGAAGTACTTTATATATGTTTTATTAAAAACACTTGTTGTAAAATGTTTCAAAAAATTCATTTTTAGCTTTAATCTAGTTAGTTTTTTCCCTTTTTACCAATCCTACAGTGAAATGGAAATGTATAAGTATTTTTGTTTTGCCATTTCAAATAAAGATATCGCAGATTTTTCCTCTATCATGCAGGCCTACCGTAAATCTTTAACAATTACGCGATCAATGTGAATCAGCTGATTCTGATGCGGAGAAAAGCAGCTCATCATATCGGTTTTGCATCAATCTGACTCCAACACATTACTACCTAAAACACAACGCTCCTTTTCTCAGCGACAAAATCAGCTGATTTTGATTACATAAGCACTTTGCAACTAAAAAGTATTGCATATCGATGTAAGGTTGACTTTCTGAACTTTAGAATATGTAAGAATTACTTAATTGCGTTAACACCAGATTTAAAGCTCTGGTGTAAAAGGGTTAAAGGCCTCCCCTTTCTAACAGAGGAGGGGCTTCCTTTCAGGTCATTTCACCATGTTTCATGTAAAACATAAAAAGTTCACACATTAGTAGTAGGTAACTGCAATGTGTGAAAAACAGAAGATATCTTACTATGAGTGGTAACATACACTGAGAAATTTCCCATTGCTAGCTTAATGCCACTTTGTCTGTTCTCTTCTGTTGCTAGGAAGAATGAGAGACATTAAAGAGGACAAAACTGGTGGAAGCACCAAGGGGAACCAGAACTCAGGAAGCAGAAACGACCACAAAGCCGGCCCTTTTGCCGGCCTCATTACAGCTAGTGAGCTTGCTTGGACAGCCCTTGACTGACACTGAAAGCTCAGCAGAACCCAAGACCCCACATGCCAGGGCTCTAGAGGAAATGGGGAGATAATGTAAAGCTCCATCTCTTCCTCTCACTGAGGACCCTTTGAACTGATGGTATGTTCGTGAGATCATATTTCCCTTCTTCTCAGAGCTGTCAGAGCAATACTCTTGTATCCTGGGCACAAGTGTTTCTGCAGAGCAAGTTTTCTGTACTGCAGGACATGTGGTCACTGCAGAAGAAAATAAATCATTCTAAAACATGTTCTGGTTAGAGAGCGCAGAGCACTCATTCCTCAAATTCCTAAATCCTAGGAGCAAATTCCTCTTTTTGTTTGGGACAAATTTAGAATGTGCAAAGTCTTGCCAATTTAAAAAAAATGTGGTTTGGAGCATTTAAGAAGTTTTGATTTTGGGACAAACTGCTTTTGCACAATGTGGAGGCCAGACCTGTAACTATTTATTCCAGCTAACAATTTATTTTAAAGTATACGTTTTTGTTTTGCTAGCCTAATTAAGCTAATAAAAGGCTAACGTACTAAGCAAACAATCCCAAGTGAAACGGTCATTGCAAATCCTATCACCAGGACACAGTTCACTGTGTTTAATGCCAATTGCACTAAATCTTGTTGCCTAATTTCCAAGTCCACTGGAAAGTTGTAAAAGCTGGTAGATTTTTGACAACTGAAGGCAATACACCTGCGACCCATGCTAAAGCTAACACAATAACGACCGACCGTTACAGAATCAAAGAAAGGCAGAGCTTTGATACTGGAGCTGCAGACCATGATGACGTTAAACATCTGAAATGATGTGGGAGTTGCACCAGTTGAGCAATCACAAAATTCAACTGTAATAGCAACCTGTAGGGGGCAGCACACAGACTATGTCAGACTACAATTTCATGAATTAAACAAGATAATTTATACAGCACTTTTAGAGGTCAACAGCCAAAAAAAGTTTATTTACTGTGGGGTCACCATTTAAGGTACTAACTCAGTGACTTTTTGGATTAGTGAGAAACTATAACGAGTTACTTTTTAAAGTACCGTTCCAAATTTTGAAGGTAAGTGGCCTTAGCTTACTTGTTGACTGTGTATAAGTAATGGGATTTCTTTGGACTCAGCAAGACTGTTCCCACTACTTTTCTTAAAGGCTTTTATACTGATAAAATTAAATTGTTCATAAAATCTGCTTCACCAAGCTTCTCCTTATGCAACATATTTAGACACAATCCCTTTCTTCTCAAGATGCTTCTGCTGCTCAGGCTCTTTACTGGCTCTTCAAAGTGTCCTAAGGTCTTGATGACTCTAAACACTTCTCTGTGAGTAAGTCTTGTTATAGACACAAATTATTTTAATCAAGAAGTGGGTTCAATTCTTTGATCTTTGAATGGCTGTGAATTTATTTCCTGTCTTCATTTCCATGATATTGCTCTGGTAAGTTTGGTCTTATACAGCCAAAACTGAAAGTCTTTCAGCTTCTGCCATTTTTTCTGCAATATGCTTCCCTTGCCTCTTTGATCTGGAGTGACTGTTGTGAACATGGCTTCAGAAATTAGTTCCAGGCCGTCACTCTGGTTATGTTCACCCTGAAGCCTTTTCGCTTCACTTCTTTTAGTTATTGTTGTTTATGATTTATCATTTATGTAAACAAATCTGTTTTAGAGAGTAACTTTCTGGCTTTTGTTGCTAGGCTAAAGTCAAAGCATTATCTTTCTTTGTGGTGGGGTCTAATCCCGTCCAGAGGATGTAACAAATGCACTCCTCTTCAGGTGACTGGACGCATCAAAAATCAGAGACCCACCTCCACAGTTTCGAAACCGACCTCTTGTGATAAGGTCTGCAGGATTCAGAATTTCACTGCAATTTGACCAAAATTATTAGGGGTGTAACTGATGAATCCCTGAATTGATTTATATTTATAAGATCCAACCAGATCAATATGTCTGAGGTAAGTTGTTAATCCAATTGAGATATACCATTGAAAACTAAGCAAAATAAAAACAACGAATATACCTTTTTCATTTCATTTCACTCTTATTGACTCTCACCCACATAGGAACATAAAAGGGCTTCATTTGACTGGTCAAATTCGTAAAGGGCTTTGTTCAATTCCTCAAATACTTCCATCTGCCACTAGATTGTTTTAGCATGTGTGCAAAAACATTTAGAGTAACATTTATCAGAGTTTACAGTCTTTGGAATATGTGTATCGCACAGGCCGATACTGCGATAAGAATACATTTTATATTTATTGTGCAGGCCTAACTGGATGCAACATGAACTTTATCAAAACAGTCAGAAGATTTGGGTCTAGGCTTTGCCCAATCAGAAAACAGTTCTTGAGAGAAACAGACATCCTCGTATGAGAAAGCACCAAACAACTCTTAACATGGTTGTCTCCTTATCCTTAGTGATTGCACTATGATTAGCCAAGTAGTACTCAATGCTCCTATTTTAAAAACATCAGACGGCTAAGACTGAAGTACTCCTTCACATATTCCTCTTTGGAGATAATTCTCTACCACTTTCTTTCATCTCTCATATAAAAACTCAGCTATGTTTCCAGATCGTTTTTGGGAAACCCTCTTGTTGTGTAGACGTTTGTAAGGATCATGTTGGAGTCATAAATTCACGTTATAGCAATCTTCTCCACTTCTCAGTGGTTTGTGAAAACACCGTTGACCCTGAATTGTTTCTTTTGCCCAGTGATTCATTTCCCAAAAGACTTGCAACTGATCCGAGACTCGTGCAGATGGTAAAGTTGGCTTCTTGAGTTTGCTGCTCGCTGCATCTGGCTTGCCGTGTCTCTTGCAGACTGAAAATCTTAGGTAATCTTTCCTGCTTTACCATGTGCAGAGCATGCTCCCCGCTTTCAACTTCAAAAGTGCAATAAACTGAAACCTTGAATTCTTGCTCTGACCTTGTTTCACCAGTAAAAGCAAGGGCAAGGATTGTCTGGATTTCTTTGGAGCAAAATCAGGCAGAGTATTCTGAAAATGAACAAATCCAAGTGATTCTAACCCTCTGTTATGGACCTTACACAATTCATAAAGCTGTCTTTGTCATGTGTGCATTCACAATTAAGTATTTACTACCAACCTCTCTTTAAGTATGTGACTCAGTTTACTTTGTAGCTGTAATGGCTTTTACTGAATGACACACCAAAAACAACTTAATATATGTAAAGTTGTCAGTTTTGCTCACCTCGATATATCCAGGATTGAAAGATTCAAATTGATCTGAATATTCTTGTCACTTGGATTTCTTTAATTAACGTAGAGCTTCGGCATCTTAATCAACGCTGTTACAGCACTGGAATGTGTGCTCCCATCCCTCAGCCATGCGACGCCCCATACAGTTGATTCTGATGGTCGACTGGCCCGTTCAACAATTGTAGTGCTGCTTTTTCAGGGTGGATGGGGATCATGATAATCCCCAGTTTTACCCGTGTGCCTCCAGCTTTTCCGTCTGTATCCCATATTCCCTTTCTCTGTCCAGTTGCTGAAGATTTATTTCCTTCACAAATAGCATGGCGTGCAGTTCTCATCAACGATCATAACTCAAGTCCTCCTTGTCCATCGCCTCTTCAAGAGTCTACAGCAGCTTTGTTGTCAAAGATTGTATATCTCCATATTTTTGTTAAATGCTCTGCCATTTCATTCAGGCCTCCTCTTCCAAGAAAGATAGCTACAGCTGTTTGTCATCAAATCCTTAACCTTGTCCCGGGAATCAGCAATACAAATTTGTGAATTCAGCTGTGGTCATTCAAGGATAAATAACAGAATGTACCTCTTTTTTTTTAGAAAGCTTTCAGTGAAAAGACAAATGGATGCAATTTTTCTGGCAGAAACTAACACTTCTAAACAATAATCTAAAATAACTATTTAACAACTTGAATCCAAATCTAAAAGAGACGTTCTCAAGATATACCACCTTTAGTCAGTAATAATTATACAATAATCGATTTTTGTTACCAACAACAAGCGGTAGATTTGTTTAACATAAAGAAAAGTAAGGCGATGAAAGTGCCTGCAGGACAGTGAGTCATTCTGAAAGCATGCAGGCAGTTATTCAGGTGCAATAGTTAAAGATGGGATTTTAAATGTCATCATGGTTTTAAAGTACTTCTTAATCTTCCCAAATATAAGAAACACAGGCCGTGCGACTTTAACTTGAAGTAGCTCCACCCACTCCCCTGACTCAGATGTGGCTTATTTCATCCGTCCAACACTGCTCAATCCATGGAAAATTACAGATATGGAGCCATTTGTTTCTCATGCACAGAATAAAACTGATAATTCCAGTTCCTTTGTCTTCAATATATTCTATCCCAGAGTGGTTCTGATGCACGTACTTGCTGAGGTAAGACACGGTAAAGCCACATTCACACTGCTCTCTTCAAATGAAAATTCACTGAAAAAATGTTTGTAAAAGCTGTGTAAATACGCATGTCAGACTTCCGCAAAACTACAACCGTTTTTGAACAAGCATTGAAAGTTAAACCAGATTAAACTTTGACCTAGTAGAGAATTGGATTTTGGTAGCGACTTAAGGATGATGTCCCTTTTTAATTCACAGAAGTGCCAAAATTTAAAAATTGATCGTGGAGAAATGAATAACTGCAGTTTTTTTCCAGCCAGAATTCTATGACACCAAGTCGTTCATATATTGGAAAAGAGCTGTGAAAGAAAAAACCTAGAGCTAGATTAACCAGATTTTGCAGCAAGCCTCTTCCAACAGTAGGTGTGCTAGTGGACAGCAGGAAAGTAAAAAGAAGAAGTCCCTCCCTGCTTGTCCAGTGTGAACACCATGGGCTATACTTGTGTTCAAGAACGTGTTAAACGCTTGCTCTTAAACGCTTGTCACGTGCCCGGTGTGTTTGCTACTTAAGAGTAGTGGTGTAACGGATCACAAAACTCACGGTTCTGATCATTTTTCAGATCAGTAAAAAGTAAAAACAAGAAGATAAAAGTCTAATATTACTCTTTTGAAAATAGTTAAAACATATATTTGAGAAAACATATATAAAGTACTTCAAAGCATAAATATACACTCACACATCTTTGGACTGAGCATAAACAAAAATGTAAAAACATGAAGTTTCTGATTACATTTACATGTTTGGAAACCAAATCTACAAAAACAGAAAAAAATATGCTTAATATACTATTTTCTCTTTCCCCCCACTCCCAATGTCCAAATCAAATCTTAATCAAAAAGTTAAAATTAAACTTTCATTTTTGGGAGTATTAATTGTAGTATTGGAGCTAACTGTGGGACCATTTAAATATTTCAAATGATTGTTATCCGTAGTACATGTGCAGGTGAAGCGCTGCCATGCTCGCTTTTCCTGGTGATTTTTGATCCTTCTGGCTTGCCATACCACCTTCCCCTGACAGCACGTCATAGCTAATAGCTAATGCCTCTCATTGGGAGATCTGAACCCAGACACGGAGACGTGCACCAATGCTTTCATTCAGCTCTTCAACATACATAAACCTGATCTCTCAGTTTCAAAATCCTCCAAGACAAGTTTGAAAAAAGATTTTGATGGAATCTCCTCCCACACGCGGCAGGAGCTTCAGGATAACAGACTTTTGAGTAACCGTCAAGAAGCAACTTTGACGCATTTTGAAACAATGACATGTACAGAACATTAATTTGACGCCATATGCGTTTGGTGTGGGCAGACAATTGATTTTAATAATGTGCATGCGAGGTACGCAGTGGTGGTGGGGAGTGGGGGTGGGGTGATCCGCTGTACACGTGTGGCCCGAACTGTGGCTAGTGATCCGTACGGATCACGGATTATTCGAGATTTTTTACACCCCCT
Source organism: Oryzias melastigma (assembly GCF_002922805.2). Classification (NCBI taxonomy): domain Eukaryota; kingdom Metazoa; phylum Chordata; class Actinopteri; order Beloniformes; family Adrianichthyidae; genus Oryzias; species Oryzias melastigma. The sequence goes on along the minus strand of NC_050520.1, from coordinate 32,956,082 downwards.
ACTTTAAAGCTGTTTTGAGAAATCTGATTCATGTCTATGTGGATCTTCTGTAGACTGGGAGCAAGAATTCGTTAATAAAATATTTAAAAAGTAGTTAAGAATAAAAATATATATTTCTTGATCTGTTTCAATCATATAATTCTACCATTAGAATTAAAATATTCTTAAAATGATTGAGGGAATCAGATAAAAATAGAGTAAAGTTTTGAAATTATATGCTTAAAAAATCATTTATAAAATGTGAATATATTTAATTTTATTTATATGCTTATATTTATGCTTTTTTAAGTTTTGTACAAATTGGCAAAAACTAAAACTGGCATGAATGAAACCAGAATCATTTGAAGAAAAAAAAAAAAGTTTCCACATGTGACTTGTCAAACAAGATTTTACATTTCTCACATTTTACGGCCAAATTGTTGATCATATTTAGACTTAAGACACCTTTTCAGCCGGAGGTCAGTGTCACTCAGACTCCACCCAGAGACGCGGCCATTCAGCCATTCAGCAGGGAAGCCTCCTGCTTTCAATGATCTGAGCTCCGACCAACCATAACACCGCCCTGCCCTCCTTTCCCTCTTGCCTCACTGGCCTTCAGCCAATCACAGACGCACTCCAGTCCCACGTGACACTGCGGGCTGCCAGCCATCACCGGCATCATATATAGTGCATGCGAGAAAATGTGGGGCAGTTCAATAAGTTGTGCTGAAGCCAGGATTGTGTGTGTGTGTGTGTGTGTGTGTGTGGAGGGGCACATGGGAATGTGTGTGCTTGTTTACTAATGTAGGAGTGCAGGAGGAACAGAGGCGAGGGAGAGGGTTTTGTAAGGCACTTGTGTTTGCAAACTGCCTGGCTGACTTCCCACTGGAGGCAGAGACATCAGACGGGAAAGATTGTGTGTCAGGACTGTGAACATCCACAAGTGTGGGTCTTTGTGTGTTTGTGTGTGAGTGAGGGAGGGAGAGAGAGAGAGAAAGAGAGATAGTGTGTGAGCGTTCAACTCATTTCAGCAGCAACTTTTCGCCCGTCTGCATGCATGAGGTCTCTACTTTCATATGGAAGCTTGCGGTTCTTGCATTTTCTGCCACTCAGTGATCGCCGCCTCCCGACGCCGGATTCCCCTTCTGTAAGTTTCCAACTGCTTCATCTTTCCTTTTCCAACTTTATTGCCAAATTGCTCCCATTTCACAGCTGCACACTTTAATCTCTATATTCAGTTGTGTACAATCAGGAATGGCAAATATTTCCTTTATAAATGCTTATTCAGAATACAGATTTTCATATGTGTTTGGAACTAGCAGTGGGTTGTGTGTGCCTGCTCAGCACAGCTTGTCCGCAGCCGTGTGTGAAAGTAGACAGCCGCTGTTCGAGCAACTTCTAAAAGGATGTGAAAAAGCAAGCCGGATTGCTAGACAAAGTGGGACAAGTGTGAAAAGTCTGCATTTTGATGTATTTTTTTTGTTTTTTTCCTCACCGGTGCTTTGTTTGGTGACGCTCGCGCTCTGAAAATGTGCGCTGTGGTAGCCAGCAGCGATGTTTAGCCGAGAAGGAACTGAGCCAGACAGCAGACAAAAGCAAGCGGGGCAGACCAGACGGGGCAGGTCAGCCATTAGAGGCTGCAGCGGAGGGACAGGTCAGCCAGCTGCTGCCCCGCTCCACGAGGGGAGGGGGCAGCAACCTTCAAGCTCAGGGTTAGAGTTTTGGCTGGAGTTGGGGAGGAGGGTTAAAAAAAAAAAAAAAAGAACCATGCGTCACGCCGTGTCTCCTTTTAAAATGCTCACCTTGCAATTCTTTACTTTCAGAATCCCCCCCCTCACGCTTTAAAGCTCCAATGAATTGACTTAAAAACATACTTTCGCCTCCATCTGAACCCTCTTAAATGCATTTAAGCCAAACAGGCTAAATGGATAAAAACATTGGCAATCATTTGCTAAAGTCTGGCTGAAGGGAATAACCTGTCTCAAAGGAAGTGTAAATGTGGGAGGTGGTTAAATTTAGACGGCAAGAAAAGAGGAAGAACAGAGCTCATTTTCACAGAGCTTGTGATTTTCTATTCCCCTTTCGGCTGGTTTTCCTGCTGGCTTGCACTGGAGATGGGGGGTGGGTGGGTCACTGAGTTCGTGGTGTATTTAGTGAGAGGAAATTCTGGGTGTCCCTATGTTGTTGCTTTTTTTGTGTGTGTGTGTCACTGTGCTTTCGTCTTAAGCTCTTAATCCGCAGCAAAAATTTTGCTGGAATATAAGAATTGACGGCAAGAATGCTTTAGTGAGAAACGGACAAACAACATTTTGGAGACTAGGAATTATACCAATGAAGACAAAAAGGAGAAAAGGATATTCTTGAGGTACTCGTTTCAGAAGAAACAATAAGCCCCTGGCTGTATGGAACAAACAAACAAACAAAACAAAAAGCCTGTGCGTGCCTGTCTAAAGCGCTGAAGCTCAAAGAGTACGTCAGACTGAAATGCCTGTACACGTAGAGTCTTGTCGAGGAGATCCACAGATCAGCCCTCAGTGGCGGCAGTCACACACTCCTCTTCTCCAATCAGGACGGTCCTTTGGTGAAGCACAAACAACTGTCTGCATGCTGCACATATCAGCTGCACTTGTTTTTCTCCAGATTTTTACTTCACAAAGTCTTCAGTTCTTTTAGTTAACAACAGTACACAATCTAACTGTTAAATCTATAGAAGCCTTTATAGAGTTGTAAGATCCAGTCTCACACGTTGGTTGATCTGAGAAGCGGTGTGATGACCTTCCTGGTGGATCAGGACTTTTTTTTTTTTTTTTTTCTCAACTTGGAGCTTTGCAACTCCACGCTCTTCCCCTGACAGAACCAGCATGGATACCCGGATTTGAATAGAAACCAGACAGCAGTGCGGCCCCCACCACCACTGCTAGCACCCCCACTCCCATGTGGGACAATGAGGATTTGTTAGTGTTCGGTACGGCGCGGCCGCTGACACAAAGCGCGCTGCCTCCCCATCCTCAGCCCCACGGCTTCAGTGAGCCTATAAGCAGAGGAGAGCAGTAGATCAGTGTGGGGGGGGCTGGGCTTGGGGACAGAAGGGTGTCCATGAAAGTGTGTGTGTTGGGGGGGTAGTTTTGAGGCCTGGGATTAACAGACAAGAGCTGAGCTGGGGGATGGGGGCCTGAGAAGGACAGGAAATTACTGCCTTTGATGAGGCAGATTTGCGCAGAGTGAACCCCCCCCAGCTGCAAAAAAGAAACTGCTTTAGCAGAAATTTCAGAAATACTTCAAGATGTGCGTTTTTTGTGGAATTAAGTCTACACACCGGTGCTAAGCAAACACTACAAAGCCCCCCCCCCCCAGCTTCACAGGTCTTTCCCTTCCCATTCCTTTTCTCCGATGCCAGCCCCGGACCATGTCATGAGAATCCTATTACGCTCAGCGTTCAGCTGACCCAATTCCACCCACTCAAAAATTACATCTCAGTCTCTTCTATAGAGATGGCGGTGGTAAATAGAGAGGCTGAACAAAGAGGATTTGAGAACCTGAAAGTTGCCTTGGTGCTGACAGTGTGTTCAGTAAGATCTCAATTAGAGCCGAGCGGAAGACTTGACTCAAACAGCAGGAGCAGCGAGAGCGTCCCGCCGGCTCCTTCGTGTCACAGATTGGTGTTTGTGCCGCGGAGCTGGAGGCAGAGACGGTTAATGTGTGTTCAGTGAATATCAGGGTCGATTAAAGAGCCTCGTCTGGTTAGGCTGCAGCAGATTAGACAGGCGGAGCGGATACAGGCCGCAGGCTGGTCGTCTGGCGTTCTGACCCACATTGCCCTGATGTGCACGTCACTTCCTATTACACTGACAATCGGACGCTTCATCAGCTGAGCTCACCGTCATCTGCATATCCCCCTGAAGGGCGAGCCCCCACCGGCCATAGCTTCACAGTGTTGTGTGCCAGCCTGGACAGTCATGCTGTTTGCCACAGGAAGCGTTGATGAGTCCAAACAAGGCCCCAAACTCCCCAGCCTCTGTGGGTGGCCGCTCTGGCATGTCAGCAAAAGGCCGACTTTGATGCTAATGCACTGAAAGTTTTACAAAAAGGAAGTTTGAAGTTCTTGGAGGATAACATTTACACTTGGTATGGCAAATACATGCAAATTTAATCCGGCAATCAGGCAGATCCACAGGCACTTGGTCCACAATTCCCATCAGCTTGTCACAGGGACTGAGGTCTCCGTCGTGGATATGCAGCAGGCTGAGAGAGACAGGTCTGTTTGCTGGCTGCAGAAGAGATAATTGGCAGCTACAGAGTGAAAAGCAGGCTCAGCAACAGATAAGGGGCCACGTGGAAAGCTCCATAATCAGCGAGGATTAGCAAATTATAAATCATGAGTTCACACAACTACGCCGAGACAAAAAGAGAGGAGCGAGCGGAGGAGAACCAAATGCATGAACAGACGGGAGGCGTGTGAGGAGCAAAAATGAAGCGGAGGAGAACATTCAGATGTTAGAGCTTTAAAGTCCCACTCTGATCATCTTTTGATATATTGCAAAAGTGTTTCCAGTAGTATTTTAATAGTTTTTAGTCAAATAAAAAAAACGTGTCGTTGTCCTGAATACGGTTACTGCAGAGCAGCAGGAGTTCATCAGAAATTCATCTCCAAATTGTGGGCGGGACTGTTGGGGCGGTGCTGAAACCTCTCTGTTTACACCAGAGGTTCCCAAACTGCAGCCCACGGGCCAATTTAGGCCCACCTCCACATTTGGCCCGGCCCCCAAACAATACCGAAGACCCATTGTTTTAATATATTTTTATATATTATATTTATAGGTTTCATTTTTTTAAATGTTTTAGTATTATTTTTTTCTGTGAAGATGACAAAAATGGCAAATACTTGTATAGCGCTTTTCTACCTTCCTTGAAGACCCAAAGCGCTTCACAGTTACAGACCCATTCACACACTGATGGCGGCTCCGCTGCCGAACAATGACAGCAACCTTCCACCAGGGGCAATTTGGGGTTCAGTGTCTTGCGCAAGGACACTTCGGCACATGTGCGGGCAAGGCAAGAATCAAACCCGCAATCTTCCGATCAGGAGTCAACCGCCCGACCACTGCACCATGGCCACCCCAAATCCTGAAAGGGATTATTCAAATTTGGAAAAACATACCGTTTTTTCCGGAGTATAAGTCACAAGAGCAAAAAATGTCTAATCAAGAAGAAGAAAACCATATATAAGTCACACTTTTGGGAAAACAGTCTGACGTTTCAGAACAAATCCGCCAAACCCAGCGTAGCTAAAAAAAAATAAATACAATAATACTAATCTTTTGATCTGTAGAAAAATATCAACGTTTAAGAGGAAAACAATCAAATTCTCTTCCATGTTTGTTTTGCACGACACTTCTTCTGACACTATCAGTAGAAAATACTTATACTCAGATCCAGCGCCCTCAAGTGGTTGTTAGAGGAAACAACTGCTGAAGGACAACCAGTTTTTACTGGGAAAAATCACAAATATATGAGCCTATTTATGCCTAAAAAAACAGAAAAAACAAATAAGTCTCTCTAGTCGCACAACTGGCTAAACTATGAAAAAAACTGTGACTTATACTCTGGAAAATACAGTAATTCTTTACATTTGGGCACACCCTGTAATTGTTGCACTTTTTCTGTTAGTCTGCAAAGCAACCCGGGCCCACATCAGAGAAGAAAACCGTTATGTTGCCCTCGCAAGAAAAAGTTTGGAGATCAATGGTTTATGTACTCTCCTGCTAGCTTACAGACCCTCACAACCCCAACATAACATGGTGAGAAATATCTCAGCTATCCAGCCGTACAGTTTTGCTCCAGCTGAGACAAAATTCTAGAGGTTCATGGATTTGTGTGTCTACAAGTGGATGCATCAGAATAGAGTGGGGCGTATTTTCTACGTCACAAATAACCTCTTTTTTCGTCTGCTCCTGACTCTCAAATTAAAAAAAAAGCTCAAAAAGGCAAAACATCAGCTTAATTTTCCGTATACATGTCCCTCAACATAAGAGAAATGTCACAAAAACATGTTGAAAACACAATTTCTATCAGAGTGGGTTTTTAATTCAAAAAGAGCCATAGTAACACTTTCTAGCAGGTCAGCAGGAGAGACGGGCTAAGAGGGGGAAATGAGTAAAGAGGAAAAATTAAAAGCTCTGCCAACTCTGGGGCTAATACAATCTTCTGCCTGTCAGATTACCTTCTTTAATCCAAAAAGGTTTAACACCTCTTAGAAATCTGAAAGGAGACATGAATTCAGCAGAGATTTTCCTCTGCTGGAGAAGGAAGGGGGAAGGTGCTGCGGAGGACGGCTAAGTCTCGCGGCAGCTTTCTAAAGAGCCGGCATTGACAGCTCAACAGCCACACAGTCTTTAAACTGCTGCGGAGAGGATCAGCAGATTTAAAACCCTGAAACATCAACAACCTCGAAAACAGCGCTCATCCACTGTTGAGAATTTGCACACGGCTAAAAATACAACGCTCAAGTTTCCAGAATTTTCAGTCCTTTGTCGACACGATGGGGCGAAAAGAAGAGCTTAACTTTGGTTGATGCGGCTCTGATCAGGTCAACAGAGCACAAAGCTTTGTACAGCGCATTAGGGACAGTGTCCCTCCTGGCACCATGCAGCAACATCCCCTGCTGGGGGAAGTAGAAGGGGGGGCCACGCATTGTGTTGGCTGTCATGCAAAAACTGTTTTTGGCTTGAGAAGAATGGAATGACAATGCCAAGCTTTCTTCAGTCTGGCAGTATTAGCAATGTCTTAGAAACGGCAGCACATGAAGCACATAAAAGTAATTTTTTTTCGCACGTCTGTCAAGCTGAGAGCAGGTGAAGACCTCATCTAAAACAGATTACGTGCTGGCTCAGCGGACACTTTTGAAAATGCCGTCCTGCTTTCTTGGTGGTACATCTACATAGGCGCAGGGCGCCGAAGATGGAAGGAGATGATATTATGGCTACGGCCAATTCCAGTGCTGCATAGGCGAGAGAAACTCAGATGACGACAAAGAAAGAAGCAAAACAGCGACTTAACAGATTAAAAAATGGATTACGTGTCCTAACAGCTGCATGGGCTTTGTTTGGGTGTCTATGAGGACACAGTTTGGCGAAATATTTCTGCCTTGCTTTAGGTCTGATTGTAGCTCAGGTGCAACTAGCATAACACAAATCATAAATTTAGAAAATACCCATAAACATTCAGAGTTTGAACTGTAGAACGTGCCAACAAAGCTTTGGAGAAGAAGAGTGTGACATCCAGTGGCGCTCTCAGACAGGAGTGGATAAGTTGAGCAGAGCCAGGCTGACGGGACATGATCAAGTGTATCGCTGCAAGGTTCAAAGCTGCAAAGCAGACAGAGATGAGAGTGCATAACAAAGTAGGCACAGAGGCATATCAATCAGTCCAAGAAAGGCCAGGAATGGAGGAAAGGAAGCAGAGTTGGGAGCAGCAAGAGTCACGTACAAAAAAATAAAAAATAGGATTGCATCACTGTTGGTTAAGGCAGAGAGGTGGCAGCAGCGATGGGATCTGGCCCGGCCCGAATCCCCGGAGCTGAGGCAGAGTGATGCATGGCACGTGGAAGCCGGGTGTTTCTGGAAAGACCTGGCGTTCTGCCTGAAGGAGTCCCTGCGCTGGAGCGCTGCCGACCTGGTGGCTGAAGGTTAAGCCTTTTTCCAACACACACAAATCATTTGGACCTCCACAGGGTGCAAAAAAAGAAAAAAAAAACTCAGCAAAAGTCGGCCAAACAAAGCTCAGTCAGTATGATGCCTTAACTTTCTGAGAAAAAGGCACATATGTTTTCTTTCAAAGTGAGGGTGAATCCAAAACTCTGCCACGAAAAAAAGGCAAAATAGATCAGAAGCATTTTAGATACCACTGCCAGGACTTCTGGTAATGTTTACAAAACTCAGCATGTTCATTCCTCACCGCAGAATCAATGTGCTGCAACGGACCTCCACCTCAGCCAAAGTTCTCTCCTCAATGTCAGCAAGTCCCAGTTTTATTTGCTCTTGTTTTCTTTTATGATATTGTCCTTGATAGTAAGACCTACACTAGTTAACCTGTTAAAAAAGAACAGTTAAGTTTAAACATGACAAGATTGCTGGAGATTCCCCTGAACATCTTTATTTTGAGCAAATATTAAGACAGAAAATGTAACTTAAAGCCAGTTTTACAAATCAACAATTACAGCAAATTTGCTGGATTTGATTGAGTTTTCAAACTAAAGAGACTCGTAGCAAACGTGATCTCTAATCTGCTTACGCACCTCATAGGAGGGCCGGCCAGCACATGATACTATAACAGAGAGGAGGCATGACGGAATGATGTGAGTGCAGGCTGGCAGACGTCCAGCTCTGGTTCACTGTGATGCTGGGAGAGTCAGGTAGATTGCAGACAAACAAAAAAGCATGAGATGTGAGCAGGCAGACGACAAGAACACACTTGAGGTTAGTAGCAGGAACTATTACGGCCTCTCACATCTCCTTTCTGTGTGCAAAACGAAAAGCGAAAGACGTGAGGCGTCCCTGGGAAGTTCGGAGGCCTTTACGGAAAACAGGTTTTATGTTGCAGAAATTCAAAGGAATTTCAGAGTGTGTGGTTTTTTTTTGGGTGGATCCGGATGGGGTTGTACAGTTCCCTTTCAGTGAGATCAGCTGGGTTTTTTTCTGATTTTACCTGAACCCACCCAGTATCGTTAACCAGACAGAACATAATGTTCAACTTCCCATTCTTCATGTACAAGCTGGGACCCTTTTGGACCAGCTGAGGTCACTTTCTGATATTACAGCCAAAGGTTAGGTCTTTTTGAATCCTCCAAGCTTGAAAGCACAAGAATTTTGACTTCATTTCATTCATTCAATCAATTTGTCAGTCAAAGATCCATTTGGTAGACTTGTCAATCTGTAGCACACAGATGTTGTTTCAGCCAGCAAGGCTTCCTGGATGCAGACCGGCCAGCTATGCAGGCAACACGACTCAGAGTACACAGTGTGCTTTTCATTGACCAACCCCTGGAATGTGCCGACGACACAGGGTTCACGCCGGTTCAGTCACACTGTTGCACTGTTCCCTCTGGCCCCGGCAGGCTCGCATGCCCACACTGCTATTTTAGCACGTTACACTTTTGCAAGTTTGTCAGTTATGCAAAGTTTCTGCGGACCAAGCCAGCAGCGGGTTATCAAGAAGCTCCACGTGGAAGTGCAGCCAAGCCTAAAAGCACATGAATGAGTCAGTGTGCGTGCAGACACATAACAGATTTCCCATAACTTCTTCTAAGTGCCAAGGGGTGGGCACTGGTTGGAGAAAAAAAACAGAAAATACCCCATAAAGAAAGGAGATACGTGTATATGAGAAAAAAAAAAGATTGAGCGTCTTGGGTGCACAGCCAGACAGCAGGAGTGCCAAGGAAAGAATCCTTTGAAGCCTGAGCTGGAGGGCCTGAAAAAATGATTACTTCCCACCTTGTCTGTGAAATCATGAAGAAATTCAGAAAAACTTTTTTTTTAAAAGTGCTGTTCAGGAGGAAACAAAGAACAATTTTGCTAATGAAAGAGCCAAGAAATCAGCACAGAGAGGACCCGGATCTCTTTGTTGCATCCACATTGAAGTCATAAAAAGTGCTTCACTAAATATTTCCAACAAAAACAAACATACTGTAAATGGTAGGGCTGCCACAAATTACTATTTTAATAGTCGACTAATCACAGATTATCTTTTTTAATAAATGCGTAAACTGGGTGTAAAGCACACAGACGTTGCATTGGACACTTTATTTTTTTTGTATCCCACCTTCAAGCTCCGTTGGCGTCTTCTTAGAACTTCCTGTGACATCACTACTGACCCGGATAAGCACTACTGCTTATGTGAGTAGACGACAATGGCAGATGCGGTATTAGAAAGTATGCACTGTAGTTTTGGGACTAATCGACAATTAAATTAGTCAACATAGTCGTGACTAATCAACTAACCCTAGTAAATGGTGAAATCCTTTTTAAACTGTCAAAATAAAATGTCTAGTACAGATGAAAAAAAAAACCCCACTGGAATAGAATATGCAAAAATTTGAGAAATTTTTATCTACATTATGGTAATAATGATGGTCGGTGAGCTGTCAAAGTGCCCCTCTTTTCGAGGAGTAATGCTTCATTATGCAGACAACACAGTGCGACTTCCTTCCAAAACCATGAAAAAAAAATGTGCAGTTCCATTTCTCTCCTTATCAAGCTATTAATCGAGCAGAACTGAATCACATCTCTGAACTGCATCACACATTTTTACAGTTTCCAAACATGTTTCGGTGTCTCTTTAAATCACAACCTGCACAAAATGCCTGAATTTAATGAGAACGCAGAGCCAAGAAAATGCAAAGCTCCAAATCTTCTCTTCAGCGTTGAGAGGAGCGAGCAGAACAGACTGGAGACAGACAGACAGACACAGAGGGGGAGAGCATTAATAAAACATGACTGCATGATTTTCCAACCTCAAAGAGACAAACGCAGGCAGACACATTCCCAGAGCAGTAGCTGAGGTTCAGCGCCGGGTAAAGGGAACAGTAATCTCTAACCAACTCCACACTGCAGTGCACTTGTTTAAGCTGTGAGGCACAGCCGTTTTCTGATCCCACTTCAAACCAAACTCCTTCCCCCGATCTCTGCCGCCATCATCTTCTGTCCTTCTATTCATGCTGTTCTTTCTTGTCATCCTTCTTGCTGCAGGCTGAAGGTGAGGGAAGACTGGGATCATCAAGACTTTTCTTAGTAGTTTTACAGAGGGGTGAGTATGATGAGGGGAGGAATCCACTGCATCTGCAGCTCTATTTAAGGACCGCAAAGTCTCTTCTTCCACATCTCTCCCTGCAAGCTCCTGCTGGCTGCTTGAGAACGTCGTCAGAAGCTTCACAGAAACATGGATGTTTACGTGAACTGTTCCATGCAGGCACAGAAACCTCACACAGAATCCCAAACGTCGAGCTTCGCTTTTGCCTTTTTTTTTGGCGTCCGAGTTTGCAGGTTCCACACAGTGACAGTACATGAGAACTGGACTGAGTATCCCAAGCAGGAAGTATCTGCTGGTCCCAAGAAGCCAAAATCTCACTCATTCTATTAGTCTGAATAACCATTATTGCTGTGACACATTTAACATATTCTTGATAAAACATTTTTTTTCCAATATATTTTTTCTGTAACAAATTATAAACGGACTAATCAGATGCCTCAGTAAAAGTATGTGGTCTCACATCAAATGTTCGAAACGTTTGACAGATTCCACTTTAAGTCGTAGGGGGTGTAGCCTTCCAACAAACTCACTTCTGATTGGCAAGAGGGACTGCCATAGAAACGATAGCTTGGACCAACTCGGACCAATCACTGTTGACTGACATTGTTTGGTTCAATATTACAAAAAACAACAAAAAGGACTACTGAATTGACTTCTTTTGGTTGGATCTGGAATCAAGCCATTTTCTACAGATGATGTCACACCACACTCAATCAGTCCAGTTCTCATATACAGTCAAATGTCGTAGATTGATATTAGCTTAAAAACATTTTTCTATAGATGACAACTGGATGAAGTAAATGTATAACAGACAAAAGTTTGCAACATTTTTTCAAAAATGTCCACTAAATAACAATATTTAATGATTATGTTAGTGAATTGGTTTCTTACTGCCAACAAAGAGTAGAAATAGAAAAACCACCTTCCACCGGACTAATCTGTGTGCTCACGGGGAACATTCAACGCTGTCGGTGAGTTTGTGCTACAACCAAAACCATCGACCGTTGACTGTACCCTGAGAGGCGCTGCTGAGCACACGTCTGATCTGAAAACACTCGGAAAGGCTTCGCATGTGGACTACCACCCTATCAGGACGTTATCAAAACAACCAGAAGTCAACCTCAAGGCTGCAATAAACATTCATTGCTGTCGGTGGGTTTCTGCAGGAACAACTCACTGATCAATGAATGCAAACTGCGGTTCACACATCCTGCTGAGGCTGCAAGCTGCTCTGACATGTAAAAATATTCAAGTTTGTTTGGATCCAACTTCACAAGCTCTGTAAAAAAAAAAAAAACATTTTTATGTACACCCTCACACCATGAGCCCAGATTTTGAAAAAGTTGATCAACCTCAGTCAGGATAAATCGGTTGGAACTGGCGTTTCCTCTACAGCACGTTTTAAAGTCGAGGCCCGGGGGCCGGATCCAGCCCACCGGATAATATTGTTTTACTTTTATTAATGGCCTGATGTTATCTTGCGCTCATTATTAACTTTTATAATTTTGACAAAATATATTTTTATGGAGAGTAAAATATTGAAAGTTATTTAAGGTTTAAGTTGATTTATTTTGGAATAATATTCCTGCATGTTTTCATTTAAAGTTGTTAAAAAGTTACATTTTTAAAGTGTGCGACTGAGTTTGACACCCCTCGTTTACAGGTATGGAAATGTTTGGCAACATTGAGACAAACCAAGACTTAACTCTTCAGAGTCATTTTTTCTTTTAAAATCTGATATTTGTAGAGTTTTTTTTTTTTTTTTTAAATGTTCATAATTGTATTTCATTTGTTTTCTAAAAACAAGTGGCGTCTTCTTTTGGGCTCTATCCCAGATCACCCCACAGCAGCATTCAACACAGAACAGAGTGATGTTTAAAATTGTTCTGTTTGCCACATGTGCAAAAATTGATAACATTTAGGGATGCCACTCCGTTTAAAACCGAACCAGACATTACATCATTGAACTGAATCATGTGGAAAGTGAATCGTTGTATCCCTACGTTTGCATACGTTTACGTTGAATGTGTTTCGGTAAATTAAATCTATTTAATGATGTTTCAGTTCATTACACCAGGCTTAGCATGAGCCAACTGAATGATTTTCCTTAATTGTCACTTGCTTATAAACAAATAAAAAAAAGGATTTTTCTGAATTTTTAGTTTATTGTCATTTATTGATACACAAATCATATATTAAACCCAAAAATCGAGGTTTGAACCCAACAGAGGGGAAAGTGAATCATTGCACCCCTCATATTTAACACAGTGTTTCATGTCCAAAGCTTATAAAACCCATTTTCTAAACAAGGAGCAGCTTCACTTAACAGAACTTCACTGTGGTTGTAACCACAGCAAAAGTCTTCTGAAACTTACTTTGCTACTTTCTGTCCCTCAGTTTGCAGTAGAAACAAACATGATCTACAATGACTGTAAGAAGATAACTATATTTTCACGTTTGTGTAATTACGAATCCATGATGTTAGATTTCAGTCATCTTCAGAGTAAAATAAGGGGTTACAGAAAGTGTCAGTGGTGTTTTAGCTTGATTGACTGAACAAAACAAAGTTCAAATTGACGGGACGTTCACCTTCATACATCACTGTGAGGTGCTTTGTGATTCTCAACGACTAAATGTTTCAATCAGACTGCTGTGTCAAAGAGTTTATGTATGATCTGCTTAAGAAATATGCTTTATTGGAGTTTACTGCTATAAATGTTTGCTTTGTTCTGTAGAATTGATTTCTATAAACCAGGACCATCTCCGGAGATTTCTTCTATTGTCAGGTGCAGATATAGTGACAACATGTAAGGTATTTGGGGTTACGTGAGAGTAATCTAACTTCCTGTCACGTTACCTGGGTGTCCTTTAATGCATGCAGTTCAGCTTTAATGTTACTTCAGTTTAATTTACACAAATAGAATTTTTTTTCTAGTTTTGAGAATGTACCGACAAGCATAAGGACAGCAGAAATGTCAACATTACCCTCAAGTGAAGTCTGCAAACTCTGGTCTTTTCAGAACAAAAGCCTCTTCATGTGCAGCCACACTTACTGGAAAAACCCTAAAATATGATGTGCAAGCTGTTAATTTAAAAATGTAAAGAACTCCAAATAGAGATCACTTCTGCTTTTTTCCTGAAACTGATGTGGTTGGATGACAACAGAAAAAAAATAATTGTCAACTTACCAGAACTGGCAGCTGCTGCAGCCAGTAACGTTGATCAAGATTTGTATCTGACCGTTTCCACTCCATCACAAGGTAACATTCATCGATTATACAGTAATTTAACTTATCACAGGGTTTGTTACTTGAACCACTTAAAACTTTTGTTTTTCAAATGATCCTGAGTCCTTTTTCCATTAGTTAGTCAGTGATATTTGTCTGGTCTTTATCAGAGTTAAAGGTTATCACTAAAAATCCTAACCTATGTTTGCATGTTTCTGTTTTATAGAACGGTCCTGCAGAGGCAGTGTTCTGAAGACACTGCTGTGGGCTCAAAAATCAGCTTAAAATGAAGGAAAAATCTAAATTTGAAAAATAAACATTTTTTTCCTTAGAAATAAATTGTAAATATGAAAACAGAATTTGAAAGTACCAATGTAAACTAAAAGGAAATATTAAAAAATTTGAAACTAGACTTAAAAAAACAATAGACCTAAAACAGTCACCAAATGAAAAGTGTTTGTTGGGAAGAGCTGCTGTTTCGTATTTCAAACTTTGTTTTTATTTTTTGTTTCTTTCCTTCTGTGTTTTCAGTCCTCAATTTACAGTTTCAATTCAGACTTTTCGCTTTCGGTGTTTATCATAATTTCACTTACTTACTTCTGCTCTGGAAGAGCGTCTGTTGTCGACGCCACCAGTGTCATCCGTCCTCTGATGCTTCAAAAGCCAAAATGATGTCCCCATAACCTCCTTCACCAGATGTCAATCATGTCCCGGTAGCCAATAAGCTCAAAGTCTCAACTCCAAAATTAGGATCAACAATAAAAACAAACATTCTGAACTGAAGCTGTAAACCGAGGACTGCAAGTGATGAGGGAGAGACATACAAAAATACAAATTTGAAAATGTTTTTTTTTAATTATTGTTATTTGACAACATTTAAGATTGATAGTTTTTTCTTTTTTTTTGTTTTCAAATTTTGCTTTTTGAATGTTCTATTTTTTTGTTTGATTATTTTTTATTTCAAATTCACATTTTTTTCTTTTGAAATTTTCTACTTTTTAAATTATTTTTTCTTTCACATTTACGATTTTTTCTTTTATATTTTTAATATTTTTTAAAATTTTGATTACTTTTTCTTTCAAATTTCGAATTTTGTCTTAAATTTTCAATATTTTTTAAAGTTTGATTATTCTCTCAAATTGACAATGTTTTTATTTATTTTCATTTTTTTTTAAGTTTTATTATTTTTTCTTTCAAATTTACTTTAGTTTTTTAAATATAATTTTTTTTTAGTTTGATTTTTTTTCTTTCAAATTTACATTTTTTTTTTACTTTAGATATATTTTTAAGGTTGATTTTTTTCTCAAATGTACAATTTCACTTTTCACATTTTTAATATTTCCTATATGTTTACAATGTCTACTTTGAAGTTTAAAAATGTTTTCACTTTCTTTCATTTTCTTGATCCTGATTTGACACCTCTGAACTACGGTCTGACGTGAACCATCAGAGCTGAACCCCGAGGAGTCGTCCACTGAAGTCATTCATAACTGTATCAGTTCGCGAGAAGTCAAAGTGCAAAGTGTAGTTAAAGCAGCACAGAAGGCCTGTAGATGAAGACGTAGTGACTAGCACCTGTGTTTGACATGATAATGACAAGAACCCAAAAAGAACAAGCTGCAGGTTTAATAAAACAATTACTACACAATCAACACACGCTGATACAGATACGCATTCACGGATACTCTTATCAGCAGTTGTCTCATGACTTTTAAAATGCTAAAAAAGGATTACTGGGTGTCACTTATCTCATTTTACAATGTAGTATCTTCAAGTATCTTTTCCTTGAGTCGCTGACATTAACCCGTCAATCCGTCATCCACATGCACTTATCACTAACCATTCTAAACCCAGCACGATCCTTTTCCGAACACGGAAATCGTATCACGACCCAGTAAATACTCACGCTGTCCAAGCCATGAAAACCGAGCATCCACCAGGGAGGTCATTCTGCTTTTAATTTACGTTCTGTTAACTGCATGCTCCGTGTTTGCAGGCCGAGCAGCGAGGGGCCTCAGCGTGTTGTCAAAAGTCAGCCTCCTATCATGACCCAGCTGTTAAATTCCACAACTTTATGATTTTTCCACCACAAACTCCAGTCCTCGGTTTTGTTTTCTGCTCCAGTTTGTTAATGCCGCTTCCTTCTGCTTACTCGGGCAGGAAACGCATTAAACAAGCCAGAAAATCCCATCAGCTAACATCC
>NC_050520.1:32864858-32939819 GCF_002922805.2 Oryzias melastigma | reverse complement strand
GTCCTCGTCAACAGTCCGTACCGCGCCGTCATTCTTATGGAATTCTCCATAAATTCTTGACAGGGACTTCTTGTGAAGCCGTATTTTTGGAATTCCACCCTAAATCACCACTCATATGCACATGAATTATAAAAGCAAAACTGTTTTCCTTGTTTTTTTACAGTCAAAGAAGGGGTAAAACTAAATGATCCAGCTCCATGTTCATTTAAAAAAGGATTAATATTATGTGTGTAGATCTAAATGATGGTGCGTAGAAGCAGGACTCTGCACACAGCAGTCAGATCCTTGTTTGCAGCGTTCTGTGTGTTTATCCCTGTGGAGTTGGGCTTCAGCGCCACACACTGAAGTTATAGACACTGACACTGGGAACAGCCTGACCCACTTCTCCCTGACCTGGAAACACTCCACGGGATGACCCGCAGTCACTCCCATGCAAGTTGCTTTAAAAGGGAGAAAATGGGTTGCTGAACCAAATTTAGGCTAATCATGAAATATTAAAAGCTAAAATCATGAAGTGCAGAGGTAAGATGTGGCAGCGGCTTCTCAAAGCCCTGAAATGGTCACGCCATCTTTAGAGCGCAGAAGAATGGGAGAATGTGATCGAATCAATTGATAACCTTTTTTAATCCATGTTTTTAAACTTTTCACTTAGACAAGCGTCACCCCAAAGCCAAGAGTAAAGTCCAGCTCAGATGAGGAAAAAGAATGCACAAAGAGGGGGATGTTAATCAGCGTCAAGTGTTGGCCCTGCTGCGCAGCACGTGGGAAAATGAAACCCTGGTGAACCTGAATGACTTCTGAGCACAGCCGTAGAAAGTTAGTCCAGTTATGCGAGGACAAAGGAAAGGCATGTGTTGAGCTCCAGCCAAGTAGTTCCATATGTATTCTGAGTTCACTGAGTCCAGGTGGTGTCATAGTAAACACAACAGGAGGTTTGGAGCTGCTGCCCCCCAGTGGTCAGATTTGCAAAGTGCAGCAAGAACATGGATGCACATTTGTTGGAGTTCGGAGGAAAACAAAAGAAATGCAAAAGGCAAAAACTACTTTTTACACCTTTAAACTACAGTAATTTCATTGTTGCTTTTAACTGGGCATTTTGATTATATATTATGTAATGTACACTTTAGAAAGGATTTTTCATTTGTGCAGCCATGGTGAATAGTTGTTTTTATTTATTTTATTTTATTTTTTAAACTGTGCTTAACCCTAGAACACTTTCGTTATAAAAAGTTACACCATCATTTTTACCTGATATAATATACTTATAAAATATAATAAAAATTATGTCATAAAATAAGCTTAAAATGGCATTTCTTAGTATTTCTTTATTCAAATCGTTGAAAATCGGGAGCAGATGAAAAAATCAGTTTAACAACATTTGTATTTGTGACATACATAATACGTTGGATGGGCCACAAACCGCCTGCTCCGCTCCATTCTGATGGCTCCACTTGAAGACAAATGGATCCATGTAAGTGTTTGTTTTCCTCGTCTGAGCTGAAATCTGGATCTAAACTTCATGGCTCCGATATTGCTCGCCACTTTTGTTGCATGGCCCTGTTAGGCTGGGGGTTTGAGGGTGAGCACTTTAACAGATGGGTGACAGGAAGAGGGGCCGGCTTGCTCCGCGCCATCGGTCCCACCCATAACTGAGACATGAATTTCTGATTAACTACCGTTGCTCTGTAGAAACTATGTCTTAGAAAACAACACAGGTTTGTTGATCTTGGCTAAAAACAGCATAATTCTAATAAAAAGACCAATGGAAACACTTTTAAATTAGATCAAAAGATGTTCGGAGTGGGAGAATAACTTAAGCAACAGTTGTACTGTTTTTAAAGAGGGGACACATCAGAAAATAGCTTAATTCTTAATCGTTTGCAGCTTGATGCAACATATATCGTGTAACTATATCAGCAGCATCGCACCTCATGACAGGCTGAACAAACTGAATTCCGCCTCTGTTAAGGCTCAGGAGCCTCTAGAACTGATTGTTCAAAATGGATGGTTTGTTAAAAGAAAGCCATTATGGAAAACCTTGAACATATTCTCCATGACACAATAGCTCATCAGCAGAGTCCTTAGCCTGATGTTTCTATAGATCTGATCACTCCTTTCTGCAGCGATACTTGAACAAACTCAGAAAATGAGTTACAACTTGTAAACTTCCTATAGTGTTTAATAACGAATTTTTAAAGTTGAACTATTAGAAAAGATAAAGTAAGCAATATTAGACGGATTCTCCTGCTCCTTTCCGTACGTTTTTTGGCACGTGAAAACTCAATCACACTTTGAGCGATTTCAGCAATCTTAGTATCAAAATGTTTACAATTAACGTAACACTATGTGATTTTTTTCAGCCCCATTGTAATGAATTGGACATTTTTCTAATCTTTTCACAAAATTGATACAATTTTGAACCAATGCAATCTTTGCATCAGTTCGTTCAGAACATCACTGCCTGTAGTTTTAGTTTTGATAAATTTTAGTTAAGATTTTACAAAATTGATGTGACTTTTTAGCCCCACTGAAAATGAATTGGAAATTCTTCAAATCCTTCAAAACTTGTACACTTTTTAAACTTGTGCAATATTGGTATCAAAATGTTCAGCGTTTTAAGGACATTCCTGGTTGTACTTTGGCCATTTATGCTTTTAACACATTTCAAAATGTTGCAATTTATGCGATTTTTCAGCCCCACTGAAATGAATGGGACATTTTTCTAATCCCTTCAGAACCTTGGTACAATTTTAAACCTATGCAATCTTTGTATGAATATATTTAGCACGCTCAGGACGTTCATGCTTGTACTTTTGGCATTAATAAATCTTATAGTTTGTGATATTTTACACATTTTTTTTATTTTTCAAGAAATTCTTCAAATTTTTTAGGCACTTTTTTGCAAGTTTGGCATCAAAACATATAGCAGTTTCAGCACATTTATGCTTCTACTTCTGATACTTTTCAAAGCAACTTTCACAACGAAATTCAGCTTAAAGCATTAACACCGTGTTCAATAGTCATTACAGTGTTCCCCAAATCATCATGGGCGGTACGTTGTAAAAAATAACCCGCAATGGGTGTTGGGATGTTCTAAGGCTGTAAAACTCTTCACTATACACTTCATGCACTTTTCTCAGACAGACATGAACATTTTCACACTTTTCTCTTTTGTTTAAACTTTCAAAGTGCAAACCTTCATAGAAAAATAAGTCCAGGATTATAGAAAGATCTGATTGTGATCAAAGATTTATTGAAATGTGGCAACCTGAACGCATTCTGTACTGATTGACAAGATCAACAGCCAATCAGGACGCAGAACTCAATGTGCGGTCAAAAAGAAATCAAAAAGCAAATTTGCTCTGAAAAAAATCTGCAAAATAGTGAGACTGTGAAAGATGAACTGCGATATATCGAGGGAACACTTTATCTTTGTTCTTTTAAACAGACATTCATGCTCTGTGATAACATCTGAAGCACCCTGTGGGGTGCAGCCAGCTCAGAGATGTTAATCTGAATGACTGTATCTGTAGAGTGGTGCCATGTGAGGACATCACCGTTTCAATCGATTCCATATCAAAAAGTATCAATAACAGCTGCAAGATCAGAGAAACAGACATAGATGGAAGCTAGGCGAGTGGGATTTCTGCAAAAACAAAAGTCTTTTTATTTGGGACAAGACTAGTGTCAAAAACAGCTGTTGCCATCTCAGTTATTTGGCCCCTGACCTGTGTTTTTTGGTCACTGAATAGGATCCAGTGAATTCCCACCCCTGTCAGGCCATTTACAAGCCTGAGGAGCCTCGCCTCATCCCCCACTGACCTCCCCATCACCCTTGCCCAGAGTATGCACCGAGGCATGCTGGGAGCACAACAGAGAGGGAGACCACTGCTGCAGCGGCAAAGCTCGTGAAGTTAACAGCCCCATCAGGCTCCGCCTCATAAACGCACACCTCCTTTTTGCAGCAGGCTAACAATACCTCGCATTCAAAGTGTGGTGTGAGGTTTAATGGTTCCTCTCCGGCTTCCTCCCACCGCTTTGCGACCAGACCTCCCCCTCCTCGCCACTTCTTTCTGCTCTCACAGGTTTATGGAGGGATGATGAGAAAGCCAATGCTGAGGGAGAACTGTGCACAATCAGGTCAGCCCAGAGTCACAACAAGGTCAGCAGTTTCTGAACTGTATCTGATCTTTGACCCCTCCAAGTGCCACCTGGTGCTGTAGCGTCAAGCATCGAGGTCTCATCTGAACTTTGCCTGAACCTAGACCTTAACATTGGACTGCTGCCTCACTCCCGGCCCTTCTGATTATAGTTTTCACCAACGGGGGACACTCACACATCTAGATTTGTTATACTTTACAACTTGAAGCCTTGATGAAAGCACAGAAAATTATGTGTTCTTTTTTTTATCTGCAGAACATTTTCCGTAAAAGCTCAGCATTTCATTGCACTGACATAAAGCTTTTATTTTTTAGACTTACCTTATTTTTTTGTGCATCACCTTTACCTGTTCAATTTCAGTGCTTTTTTTGTGTCAGCATGATAGGGAAAGAGCTTTGCTTTCTGCTTTTAAATTTATAGCACCCTCTTGTGACCGTGCAAGTGGTTGTATTGGTGAAATTCCATAACTTTGCCACTAGATGGAGCTCTTTCTTCAGTAGATTTTATCTGACAGACATGAGTGGTAGAGCTAAAGTTGGGAATTCTGTATGTTTGTGTGAGGGGAGTTGATTCAACATGAAAAAAAAATCAGATTATGGGAGAATAAAGCCACAAGAAAACTAAAAACTGATGACGATTGAGATCAAAATATAAACTCACCCATGCTGCTGTTATGTTCAGACTCAATGGGATGGTCACCGCAAAAACCTAAGAAGCAACAAAATAAAGGAAATTGTTAAGATTATATTTTACAGAAAGTAGTTAGAAAAGCAAACAAATGTATATCAAAACAAATAAAATTACTGAAAAGCTTTAAAGAAATTTCAAGGAAATGATTAGATTGACTAATATCCAGATTATTCTGTGTTTGATATCTTCAACCTCGTGTAATAGGAGTTTTCTAATCAAGATATTGAGCATGAAAATTACCATCAAAGTCAAAGACATTTATTTAAAAAAGCAGGTCTTGTTTGTTTTAAGATACACGGATGAATGCATCTGTGGATACTTTCATGGTCAACAACTTGTTTCATCTTTTTAACAAGGGGTTGCAGCAAAAAACTGTTTGTTGATGACATGACAACAGACATACAAACTAGAGGAGAGAAACAAAACTCATCAACATAACTGAGCAATACATGCATTTAAATAGTTGAAATGCAGGACAAGTCTCTAATAATAATAATCCTTTTTTGTTTGTTTGCCTTCTTTCATGGAACCCAAGGTCGCCATGTATAACACAATATAACAGCATAAAATCGTGACAGTTAAAACAAACAAAAACAGCAGTAAAGTCTACAGTAAAATATGGACTTATAAAATAGGCCAAAGCAGTCACGTTATGGAGGAGATAATGCAATACCACATCCCTGCTTATTTAAAGCATTTTTGATGTTAATAAAAATATTTGAAAAAATAAAAAAGTTGCCAACGAATGCGGGATCATATAAGAAGGCAATAAAAACTAAAATGAATAACCATGTTTGAAAAAGTAAAATCTTGTCTTCACTATCACGCAATCAACTGGATATGAACTTCTTGAGAAGAAACCAGAAATGAATTTGGAGTGCCATGTTCACCGCCTCATGTCTCCATGTTTTCTATGGACGTATTCAGGCGACAGGTCACAGCGAACACTTATACAACACGCAAAGGTGAATAAGGGTGAAGTAGGTGAGACACAGGGACGTCATACAGATTTTTTTTCAGATGTTTTTTCAAATCTTGCGCATTGTGCAAGAGGTCACGTTTGTGCTGTTCAAGTGATAAATTCAATTGATAGGTGCACACACAGTCCAACTGTTAGAAGTTAGGAAATAAGACAATCAGAGTGTAGTGTGTGGGGGGGGGCATCCAACAGGCATCTTGAAGACACTTGCGTATCCCCCTCCATACCCCGTGCGTGCAGTGTATGCATGCAATCAGTAAGGGACCAGAACTCACATCTTACTAATTCAAGAACACAATGAGCGCGGGTAGCAAACTGTTGGCTTTACCATGGAAGAAAAGGAATACAATCCATGCATCACTACTAAATCACAGTGCCTGATTGGTCAAAGTTTGACCTCGTTTAATTTCAATTTTGTGTATGTAGAGCCCAAAATGGTGATTGAAACTTGCATAGCGACGCTTGAACCCAAGAGTTTTGAACTTGGAAGCCCAAAATCCCATTTAAATCGACTTTCATTAGAAATGGTTGCTTGAATTGCGTTGCCGAGGCTGGTGTAAAAGCAAGGTAAGGTGTAAGTAATCAACAATACTACCCTCCATTTTCATGACACCCTATGGTGGCTGCACAAAGGCACTGCAAGAAACTCCTGTATTCCCTTTAAAAGGGAAGCCCACTTCAGAAATGTTTCAGTATGATCATTATGATCATATAAATGGATATAGTTCACTCTGAAAGGCTTAAGAAAATCATGGGGGGCCCCTTTAAAGTTTTTGTTTTTTTTTCAGTAAAAGAAGAAGTACTGCATTCTTAAACAGTGTTTTTGATATTAAAAAAAAACACTATTTGGAAAAGCAGTTGTTTTCTTTGTGCTTGATGTCAATAATAGTTCTTGTTTTGGTAGATTCCTCTATTCCAAAATCAGAAATGACAATTAAAAAAAAAAATGGAATCTGTGAACCTCCAAACCCAGCCATTTGTGATAGAGAAATCTGATGGATTACAGTCAACTCCTGTTCAGATCTACTGCATTTGCAGATATACTTTTGTCTACTAAACTAAAGCTCTTTATTTGAGAGGATTCCATCCCGAAGACTGTCCCAAAAGGATTGAAAGGGCAACAGTGTGCTCTGCTCTAAAAAAGTACCAAATTGCACAGAGCCACGTGGAACACAGATACTTGCACTACATTTTGAGACTTAATCAGAGCAAGTTTTAGAATGAAATGTTGTTCCTAGTAATATGTTGGTTATCTTATAACATTTAGAAGCCCTACGGGTTCTCCATATCCTTCCAGCTGTAGAGGCATTTGGAGCGGTAGCGGTGTCCGAAATTGTTTATTCTGGAGTAGCTGTAGGGAATTATGGGGGCACAATTTCTTATCATTATTTATCTTTACAGGATCACCAGAGGAAACCAGTCCAAGTATAGAAATCTCCCCTTATTCACGGGGGTTAGGGACCAGAGGACTACGCCTAATACGGAGCCAAACGTTCAAAATAAAGCAAGGCTCAGGAGCTTTATTTAATCTAAAACGTGAATTAAATAAATCTATTAAAGTAAAACAAGGAAATGTGTTCCCACCAAGAAATACATGTTTTGAACTGTTAAACAATTGAATCAAGTCTGGGTTTAGTGAATGTTGTGATAGGTTGATGTTTTTTTTTTTTTTTTTTTTTTTTTTTTTTAAAAAGACTTATTCGTTTTCCTGCACAAACTTTCACTAAACTCTGGGTTTTTGCTCTGGCTGTGTTCACTCCTGTACAGAACAATTATCAGAAGTCAAAAATGGTTATAAAACCAGCAACTGTGAAAACATTTCATGTAAGCTTGTGGTTATGTGGAATATTACTCCCATAAACAAAAGGTAATCATTTAAGGGTGTCATTTTTATGGTGCTTATGGGTAGGTAAAGTGAAATTGTTGTTATACCACAATAGACGTGAGGGTCTGCTGCAGCTTCACTGATGCATTCACAGTCATTGAGTCATTACTGTCCAACCAGACAATGAACAAAAGGCAGTGAAATAAAAAGAATAATCTAACCAATTGTTGTTTGAAAGCACAGACCATGATATTGAAGAAGCTATTCAAAGCATTCTGGTTATTCTAAAGCTCTTTGGGTTATATTTTTGATTGTAGAGTGCAGTCTTAAAAAGATACAAAAACCGATTTTCAATTCTGTGTTCTCATCAACATCTCATAAAAAACTCAGATTTTCCTTCCACAGAAAATAGCTGATTGAAATAAGAAAATAATTCAAATTTGTAAATATTCTTAAAATCACTACAGTTTTTTTTATTTTACTTTAACATAATTCAATCACCACAAAAAGCAAATAATAAAATCAGGATTTCAAAATAAAGTTTTCAAATCTTTTGATGGTTCTCAGAAAACGGTAAATAAGCTGCCCTATATGAGCAGAGGACCACACAGTCTGATGTATCATCTGTCTCCTATACCCTAGAACAATCTGTTTGCTTCATATTGGTTACCTCTCTCAGCATCAACTTTATTTTATAGAGACTGTTTTTCCCATTCCGCCTCAGCCGGGCCATCTGTGCGGCCACCGAGTGACCACTTCTCATTTACAAGAAGCTGGGCGAGCTCCATTACTCATGTCCCCTCTGAAGCCGAGCATTTGCTGCCGATGTATCAAATCCCTCACCCGACCCGGCTCCCCCGATCCGTGTCAGCATAGCTTCCTGCTATCAACAGCTGTAGACCCCTGACCCGACACACGCCGCCTGCCCCTCTTTACCCCCCTCCCCTCTTGCCTCCACAGTCAACACCAGCATATGTTCTCCCTGGAGCATACACCAACACACACGTGCCCCAGTCATTTTCCCCTGAAGACACGCACTCGTAACACGGATGAAACAAGCGCACGTTTTAGCAAGCACCTGCCACCTCCATGACATTACATTTCTGTGCAGTCCATGAGAGGTTTCCTTAACTAGAACCTTGAGCCAGATGGAAACAAAATGGAGTTTCTCTACATCTGCCACTGCAATTGTCCATATTTGCTCAAAGGATTTCAGGAGATACTGGAGGCTGAAGTGATAAAACACACATTATCTATCATTGTTCATTAGCTAATATCTAAAAAATACTAACAAACGCTCCAAAAAGTTCAGAGTCTCTTCTGAAATATTCCCAGTTAGCCTTGTGGGGCTAAAGATATGTTCACACTACGCATTAAAGAACACGCTGAACGCAGAAAACAGTTGACCTATCCATTAAAGAAAAGGGACACTAGCCATACAGCCCTATATCCAAGTCTCTAATTGGGCAAAGTTTGACCTGGCTTGATAATAAACATTTTGTATGTAGAGACCATTAATAACCTTTAAAAGTTTAAAACCTGTAAAAATGTGAAATCTTTGAACACCAAAGTACTCTAATAATCCAGAAGATGCAGCAATTGACTATATAAAAATGTAAGAAATCTAAAGGGTGCTTTATTTATTTCAAACTTTACATTTGTTAATCTTTTAAAGTAATTCCTTTATTGAATGATCCACTCAAGCCTGCGTCAGCAGAAATACTCTGAAGAAGTCATTCACTCCATGACTCTGTGATCACCTCGTCTGACATTTCTGAGATCATAGTTCAGCGCTGTTGCAGGCCGTGTCTTCTCTGACTGCCACTCACCAACGGTGGAGAAAAATGGAGTCCTCCAGTGTGTGGTCTCCATCTCTAATCCTCGTGACAGCTTATTGACCATTACAGCCTGGGGCTGGGAAGGGTTCCAGAAACGGCCAATACAGCCAGAGCCCGCTTCTCTGTGGACCATTGTGTGTTGAACAAGAAAGGCTGCATCTTTAACCTTTCACCTTTAAAGCCCCTGAAACCTCCAGCTCAATCAGCTCACCATCAAGACTATCTTCAGTCCCCCTGTCCCCCTCCTCGTGGCTCAGAACATGCTTTGCATACTCAATAGGGCATTTAGCATTAGCATGTTCAATACTGTAACAGTAAGTCATCTCAAGAGGATCAATGGGAGCAAATTTCAGCTTGTTTTAGTTTTTTGTTTAGAAAATCCAAATGAATTCATCCAGTTTTTCTTTTAAGTATTTTTTGTTCATGCAAACAGCTTGTTATGAAAAAATGGTTTCACAACCAAATTAAATAGTTTTTAAAAATGATTCATTTCAACAGCGATTTGATTCATGTCATAATTTGTGGTTGCTGATTCAATTCATAGTCTATATTGGTTCATTTTGACCAGGCAATTTCAACCTGATTCACTGACCTAAAATGGATCAAGGACTTCTTTATCCCAAACTTCCACCAGTGTGACTCAAAGATAGATACCTGGTACTGAACAGTGCAGGTGAAGATTTCCACATTCCTTGTATTTCTTCATGATAATGAAGAAATAATTAAATATGAGCACAAGTAAACAAGAATGAATATCAAATCCATTCATATTTTAGTTTCTTAGATTTCAGCCCACTGTTGGTTTTCCACTTAAAAATATTTCAAATGGAACTTTTTTCAGAACATTAATGTATGGTCACATGACTTTCAGTGTTTCCACACATTGAACTGTAATAATGGGTTGATCATTTTTGTTTCATCACATGTGTGTTGTCCGCTGTGATGCACTTAGTTTCTTTGACATTATAGTAAAATAAATCTTCAATGTCTCAATCCAAATAGTGTTTTCCAGTATCAATTAAATTGATTGATCTAATTTTGAAACGATTTTATTATGTTACAAATGGAAGTTTTTTTGATACATAATTCAAAGTAATGCGTAATTCTCAATTGACAATTTATTTGTAATTTGATCATGCAATTTTAAAATGCATTTTGCAATTGACAACTCAATATGATATTCAGGCTTAGAATATGATAATACCTTTTGTAATTTAGAATTAGCGATAGTGAAATAAATACAAGTTAATCTGTCAGCAAATCAAAGTTTAGGATTCTTCCACACCCATCACCTATAAATACATTTCCAAAAAATCTCTTAATTTGTTTCATTTTCCATTTATCACTATCAATCATCTAAATATGAAATCAGTCAAATCAAATGGCTGCCAGTTACCTAAAAAAATGACATCATTTAATTAACAAAAAAGATTTTACTGTGTCACTGCAGTCATGCCTGCCTAAATGGTATGTGCATGAAGCCTCAGTGTGAAGTCATCTCCAAGCTGTGATGCTAGATGTTTTGAAGATTCCACAATATCATGTTAGACCTTAACCCAGCACTATTGGCATGCTTAAGGAATTCCCACTCCGGTGCTTCCTCAGTCCTGCACGACTCCATCACCGTTTATGCTCTCCTGACCTAGATGGCTGGGGTTCCGCATGGTCGACGTAAAGCAGCAAAACTGTTACCTGAGAAGGCTGGCCTCAGCTTTCTAACTCCGGCTGTCCTGCCCCAGCTTCACGACTTGCTTTAACCTCAGATCACAGCCCAGACATATGGAGAGATGAATCAGTATCAAGAACTAAATGTATTTGAGATTATATGGGCATTCACAAAGTCTACCTGGAGGCCATTCTTTGACCCTGTGAAACTCAACCTGCATCACTGCAACTGAACTTCTGCAATAACCCGTTTAAAATCCATATTGTGTAAAGTTTCTCCTCCTAAATCAAAATTTCTGCAGCTGTTATCTTTTGAAATTTGCAATGATTGTAAAGTTGTCGATAAAGACAAAGACACTTAAATATTTTAGTAACTTTTTCTTAATGATGGCATGTCTTACTTCGTTTTTAAACACACCTTGCTATTTCATTGGAGATCCAACTAAAAGACACAGCTTTAGGAAGCTTTAATTCTTTGTGATACATAAAACTAATAAAACCAGCCACAAGAAACATGCTCTTATTCTTATTTTAAGGAAAAAATGAATCTTAAGCCAAGAATAATTTCCTATTGAAAGACTTAATTTTTTTTTTTTTTTTTTTTGCAAGACAGAAAATAATTTTTTTTTTTTTTGGAAACAAGGTCTTTTTACTTTTTTAAAATGCAGTTTCTCAGCGCAGATTCTGGTTCAACGTTGATTTATAATCAACTGACTTAATAAATGACAAAGCTGTCTGTAGTGATCATTAAGTGATTTTACTTTAGGAAGATATTTAATTTACTTCTAATTTTAAAACATAGGAGTCATTGGCCATACTGAATGATGTACAAAAAGGCAAATGTGTTTTTTAACATAATCAGAGAAAGGCAATTGTGTCGGCACTGCTGATGGTTGGATCAAAGTATAACAGTACATAAAGAGTGTTTGATTGTTGATTAATCTGTTGATTGACTTTAGTTTATAAAGTATCTAGTTCTGATTTCATCAAACCACATCCGTGCTTCTCTACAGTTCTTACACACACATCCATGCACATCAGGGGTGAGCATTGAAACTGACCCAACCAGAGGCAACAAAGTTCACTTGAAAATGTGACTGTGGTGACTTATGATTGTCCAACTCTTCAATTGGGAAGTAATAATTTTACCCCAAACCCTCAGCCAAAAAAAAAAAAACTCTAGTTTGATATCAAGTTGTGTTTTTGGATAATGATACATATGAAAAAGTTTGCACTTATCATATGATTTTAGGTTTTGTATTTTTCTCAAACTACAAGTGCATTTTTCAGCGTGATATGGTTTCCTTCTCCATCAAAAGGCTTGTTCCTTTTCATCAAAACAATGTATGTACTTCTAATACAAGTTCCAGGTGTTTTCTAACTGGAATCAAAAATAATCTAAAAGTGGCTGGATGGCTCAGTGGGCTAAGTGTAGGGCTGCCACGCAGGAAACATGGGTTCAATCCCCTTGGTGTCCCCTGATCTCCATCCAGATTGGGTCCTTAAGCAAGACCCTTGACATTGCTGCCTAACGGGGTTCCTTGTGCCTTTCAAATACAGGAAGGGCATCTGCCGTAAAACCTCTGCCAAATTACTGATGCAAAACAGTGGGTGCTGTTACGCTGTGGCGACCCCAAATGGGATACGCCAAAAAGTGAACAATAATCAAAAATGCTCTAACCAGGTAGAAATATAAGAAAAACAATACAAAGTACACAACTCCATCTACTGTAGTTCAAACTGAGCATCAGAATGGGGAAGAAAGGTGATTTCAGTGACTTTGAACGTGGCATGGTTGTTGGCGCTAGACAGGCTGGTGTATTTCAGAAACTGCTGATCTATTGGGATTTTTACCCACAACCATCTCTAGGGTTTACAGAGAATGCTCAGAACAAGCATACTTTTTTTTTTTTTTTTTACACACCTAGGTGCGTGAGAGCTAATGGGTCTGTTTTGTTTGATTTATTTATTTCATACAACCGAGGTCTGCAGAAGAGGATCTCTGAACACAACACATCAAACCTTGAGGCTGATAGGCTACATCAGCAGATAACCCCACCAGGTATCACTCCAGGTCAGCTAAGAACAGGAAACTGAGGCAACAATTCCCACAGACTCACCATAGCTGGAGAACAGAAGATTGGAAAACACTGTCTGCTTTGATGAGTTTCCATTTCTGCTACAACATTCAGATGGTAGGGTCAGAATTTGGAACCAACAACATGAAAACATGGATCCATCCTGTATCATCAGTCAGGCTGGTGGCTGTGGTGTCATGGTGTGGGGGATATTTTTAGGCTCCTTTGTGCCGGTCCGAGGATCAATTGCCATCAGGCCCCGGAAGAACTAATAAACTACAACTGTGTTTTTTTTTGTTTTAGTTGGAAAACTTTTATTTTAAAAATGACCAGATTCTCTCGATTAGCTTGAGCGCTGAAAGCGATGCGGCGACGTGTAACACGAGAAAAGTTCCATGTGGAACCTTTCTTTGCAAATGGATGGGATAAATGCAGGAACAGAAGAACAGACAGAAGAACAGGTGATTCCTACACACCATACCTGTTTGCATAGAGATGTGACTTTCACAAACAAATCTAATCTTTTGCACGGTCACAGAAATGTTCAAACAATCTCATCCATTCAGATGTGCATTTCAGAGAAGTAGTGAACATCATTCTTGCAAGTACTTCCCTGAAAAAAAAGGGTGGGGAAAAAAGGGAAAAAACAAAAGTTGCCCTGCACATGCAGGGGGAGGGATGATCAGTTGTAGTCATGAGTTTAAGTTATTCTGTTTTGTAAAAAATGTTTTTGTGCTCAAGTGTTTCACTTAAAGCTTTTTCATAGAGCTTCAAAGTATTCTGATTTGTTTCCTATTGAGCATCAATAATTGATTTGTTGATTACATTTTGTTTATGTATTTAAGCTTTTTCTTTTTTTTAATGAGATGATCTTATAATAGTAAAATTAACTCGTTTTTAACTACTACATGACTCTAAATTAAGAGACCTCGTGTGTTTTATCAATCCTCCATCAAGCACACATGCCAGATGAAAGAGTGAAATGATGCACATGTTCTTATACTGTTCAGTCGTGATACGGGGGAACTTCTGGTTCTGGTTGTTGATGTCTGCAGCCAGGTCCTCTCAGTCTGGTGAGAGGAAGAAGTGGAGTCAGTGTGGATCAGTAGTGACATTTTTAAAAGCCAGTAAGCTGTCATTTAGGGAGCAAGTGGATTTAACACCATGAGATAGAATGACTGGCTGAAATTTGACCAAGTTGGATCAGCATAGCATCATGGTTATGGAGCAGTTAGTGACTAAAGCAAGTAGTAAAGATTTTCTTACAGTTGTAGGCTGAGCAACACCAACTCTCCTAATCGATCAGCACTTCCAGCGTTAAGATGGATGAGGGGAAACAGAACCTACAGACTCACGATTGTTCACTATGCAGCAGCAGGACATCATGCAACCTGTTCATGATAGGAGGTCAAAGCAGAGTTTTTTTTACCCCTTGGGCAGCACTCAATTCTTCTACCCCCCATCAACAGAGACACCCATGCATGACAGAAGAGTCTCAGTTTGCTGTAGACAGTCTTGAAGGAGCAGATGGGGTTATAATCAAGTGGAGAGGGGAGATGCTGCTGCTGTTGTGTGACCACCTGGCTGTGGGAGACATGGGTGGCTCCTGGATCACTACATCTACATAACTGTAGAAAGGACATTATAATCCTCAGAATACATTAAGAATCATTAAATATTTTAACAATATTTCAGCCCACATAAATTCATACAAGTTTGAAAAATTCTACTAGTCAAATAAATGTGTGAAATTTACATCTGTGATTTTTTTCAAATCTTGCCCAACCTGACCGTGCTTTGTAAGCAACCAGACCAGGCTCAGCCTAAAGAGAAGAAACAGGTAGACAGAAGAAATAAAAGCTCTACTAAGAGCAGAAAACCCTTAAAAGACTCTCATGACTCAAAAAAGACAGAGCAAATGGCACAGGGACAGCAGTACCGTTATATGTCCTCTACAGACTAAAGAGCACCGAGATGTTTTTCATGTAGGCATTTAAATTCTTCTGTGAATAACAAACAAATGTGAGGAAAAAGAAAAGCTTTAGGAATTATTTTGATAACTGTTGAAATAATCTATTTTTTTAAAGGTTAATTTTTTTAAACCCACATTAATCACATTTAATTTATTACAGACAAATTAGCATGTCTGTACAATACAGTCTGAAATGTACTGTTCTGCAGGAAACCTCCAAACCAAGCCTGATTTATCAGATTTCCAGATGGAAAAGCGTGATTGATCCCTCCAGAGAAGGCGCCTCGACTGCTCTAGAGTCCAGTGGCATCGTGCTTTACGCCACTGCATGAGGCGCTTTCCATTGCACTTGGTGATGTGTGTCTTAAATGTAGCTGTACCACCATGGAAACACATTCTATGAAGCTCCCTGTGTACTATACTTGGGCTAATCTGAAGGTCACATGAAGTTTGGAGCTCTGTAGCAATCGACTGTGCTGATAGTTGGCGAGCTCTTTGCACTATGCACTTCAGAATCCACTGAGCCCTCTCTATCAGTTTACTAACACTTAAAAGAGTTTGGGAACAACAAAAACTCAGCCACTATTTAGTTCTGATAGAGATGACAGTTGACTGTGGAATATTTAGGAGCGAGGAAATGTCACAACTGGATTTGTTGCACAGGCGGCATCCTATGACGGTTCCACGCTGGAATTCACTGAGCTCCTGAGAGCGGAAAATTCTTTCAGAAATGTTTGTCAAAACCGTCTGCATGCCTGAGGGATGATGTTATCCACCTGTGGCCAGGACAAGTGATCAGGACACCTGATTCTGATCATTTGGACGGGTGAGTCAACACTTTTGGTAATAGTGTATGTCAACATGTGTAATATAGTCTTAATAAGAAGTTTGTAGTAAATATTTTCTTTTCTTAATTGCTGGAAATTGGAAAAAAATACCACTAGGTGATCTAAAAGTAAAGAATGGAAGTTTGTTATAATCAGAAAACTCCATTAAGCCACTTTGTAAAATGTATTTTGAACTTTTACTGTAAATGTCACAAGTTTAAAAGAAAATACCTCAAAACGGATTTTTAAAAAAAAAGACAAAAACAGATTAATTCCAAATCATAATTAAATAAACAATCCATAGCATGACAGCACTAAGAAGAAGTTGTTAAGATCTCAGCTGATTTAAACTTGACTTTTCTTTAAGAACAGCATTAAAACAAGATGTTTACAGGTAATACCACTCAAGTTTTCACTACAATGATGGTCATAAAACCTTCCGAGCTATCTATAAGAACATTTTAATACTTAAATATGATAATTATATAAACAATCTGAACACAAACAGAAGTAAAAAAAAAAAAAGACCAAATTACCAGGAACACTTAAACTGCTGACATAAAAATCTGTTACAGTTGTTCAAAAGCAATAGACAATTTCTGAGAGGACCAGTATTATTGGTTTTCGGTTATACTAGAGTATGGTCTGTCAACTGTTCCTCATCTTACGACAGAAACTTTAGCACTTGTATTTGCTTTGAAAACTCCCTGAGAGGCGTGGCGAACCATAAAGTTTCCACCAAACATCTGCCCTCGGTGAAATTACATCCAACCTCATCCATCTTTCTCCTCAACAGCAAATTGCAGAGCAACAACAAACTGGACTAAACTACAGTGATTTTAAAGCTGAAGATTTTAGAATAAAAAGATTGGGGTTACCAGGGTGCAGCTGGAAAAAAATGACAAACAAAAAGAAGCAGTGATAAACATTTTTAAGATTCAAGAAGGAAAATCTACCAACAACCACAACAGTTTAGGATTTATCATACAATCTTTGTAGAAAAACTTCTGAGGCCTTTAAAGTGATCTTTAACACTTTTCCTGGACAGTGTCGGTAGTCTGTGTTCAAGCTCAGACGGTTTTAGCCCGGGTTTAAAATGACATCCAATGTTAAACTAACACCAAAAGCACTGAGCAGGTTGACCTGTTGCAACCTAAGTGCTAATTTAAAAAAAATTAAAAATTGCATGCTATCCTAGAATAATAAAGCATGACATCTAAAAATGTTTATTAAAACAAGAGTGAAAGAACTCATAGTGAATTGAGATTCAGCTTGAGGTCTAAGCTGAAGCCTCCCAGTATTATTCGGTGGATATTAAATCTGACGGATTGTGATGGAACTCCGTAGCTGGCTTCATGGGCAGCATAGCAGTCATCCTCTGACCTCAACACATGACCCTTGACCTTGTTGTGTAACACAACACGCCACATTGTCCACTGCATCCTCGACACTACCTCAAACCCACAGAGGGAACAGCTTCCTGTGGAGCCGGCTCAGCCATTCAAGTTCATGCAGATCCCTCCAAAACAAGTCAACAAGTCACAGTGTGCATATTATTACTTCCATCAACATGTATTATTAGGTATACCAGCGGGAATCGTTTTAATAAAGGGGATTCACTGAAATCAGTGCAATTTGTGTCCCAAACATTTACCTCAAAGATTTTCATATTAAAATAAATTTAAAAAATGCATTTCAAAACAAGAAATGGAAATATGAATGTCTCTCTACAGCATTACAAACAAATATGTTTTGAAAATTCAATTAATCCTTGTGCTATCCTTAGCATTTTTACATTTAAAGTGGGATCATCTGGACCCCACAAGACAGCACACTAAACTTCTATTTTATTTTTTTTCCAAGGATTCGTTATCTTCACTGGTGTCCGTGGCAGACATTAAATCATGTCCACCTTTGTCATGGGAGGGATCACACATCAATTTAAGGGTGGGGTCATCTAGACCCCATAAGAGAGCACGAGGGTTAAGGAAAATTCTATGGGTTGTTGAAATGTAGAAGTCAGCCAAATCAACATGTCCCCACTGCCTAAAGCTAGTTTTTTATTAAATAAAAAATAATTACAGCCACTAACTGCATTTTTTTTCTCGCATAAGCTCAGTGCTAACGCTAGCTAACCGGCGAAAATTGGTGACATCATTGAGCGGAAGTGACATCCAAATTCCGAGAGACCATTTTTCCATAACTCTCCATTTGGAGGGGCAAATCTAGGGGAAGGGAGAAGGGAAGAATTCAAATTAGGCCTTAGTCACAAATTAGTTAATAATAATTTGGGGGATATCGTGCCTTTTGTGGGAAAGCATTTTTGCAGAGTTTTCTTCAGACGCAATGTTCAGAAACATCTTTTTGTGGTGTATTTTGTAGGAACCAGTTAACTCAAAAGTGTGCCAAATTCAGACTCTCAATTGAATTTCTAAAAAGACATAATTAGTCAAATAAACAAACAAGCAAATAAATACATTGAAATGACCTAATTTATTTAACTGCTTTGTTTCAATCAAAAACACACAAAAAGGCTCCAAGCAATACAAACCAAGGCAAACACAGACATTGACAAAAAACAATTGGGAAAAGTAAAATTGCAATACATTAAAAAAGTTGCTTTTGGATATTTAATATATGATACATGTAAAAAATGTCTACTCAAAGGCAAAACAAAAAAGAAATTGCCAAATTGAAGTCTGTATTTAATAACACAGACACAAGCCTATTATTTTTGTTTATATATATTTTAAATCATACAAGTAGGGCTGGGTGATAACACGATAACAATATTTATAGCAATAGAATCTTTATTTTGATAGGAATTAAGTCGCAATAGCTGTTTATTTTGAAGGGCCCGAAATAAACACTCACCAGTTGCGAGTATTTTCTTCTCATGGCAAGTAAATGCTTGAATTCAAGAAGTTATGCTTATGAGCTCTTCTTCTGGTGAATTTCTTTCGTCATCTCCTCATGTTCCATCAGCACGTTATGTAAACAAACACGTGACGCGAGACAAACCCCACCCATGCAGTGACTTCACCCATGTGGCGTTTAGTTTGGCAGATCAAGCAGCAGAACAAGCAGCGAAGTTTAAGTTAAAATCCCACTATTTGTCACACACCTAGATGTGTGAAATTTGCTCTCCACATTTGACCCATCCCCTGGGGGGAGCGGTGAGCTGCAGACACAGCCACGCTCGGGAACCATTTGGTGGTTTAACCCCTTAGTCCAACTCCTAAGCGCTGAGTGTCAAGCAGGGTCCCATTTTTAGAGTCTTTGGTATGACTCGGCTGAGATTTGAACCCACGACCTTCCAATCTCAGGGCGGAAACTATACCACAAGGCCACTGAGTTGGTGGTTGTCTCCTTCATGTAAACACCATTGCTTTATACAGTAGCTGGGCTGCATTTTCATTTTCTCCACTCAGCTAATGGTAATCAACAAAAAAAGTTTCATTTTAGATACAAAATATCTTATATCTTCCAATTGTGTCCCGTCTTTAATAAATTTCAGCGGAAAAAGGTGTTTGCTCCTTTAGACATGTTGCTCCTTTAAGATATGTAATAACAATAATCCCCCAAAACATTTTCATACTGTTTTTTGTTATGATTTAATAAAAAATGTGATCATCTTTAGGTCGAATTGGAAATCTATCAAACCTGCATGTTTAATTTAGATTACAATAAAGATGTGTACATGCCATTTATAAATTACTTTTATGCCATTTCGCTTTCTTAAAAAAATAAAAATCTGAAAAAAGGCTCAAAGAGTAGAACACCTAATGCTTTTCTGTGTAAAATTGTGTAATAATATAACAAGTAAAAAATACATTTGGTTGGTAGATTTTTTTTTTTTTATGTGCGGTCAATTTAGTCAGTAAATAAAAAATAAAAAACAGAGTTACGTGCACTCCAAACTGAGCAGAAGGCATTTTTCCTCTAAAACTGGAAACACCACCAGCCTTTTTAATCACCTGAAGCAGTGACACCAAACATGCTCAATCTCAGACTGAAATAAACAACGATTTTTGAGCAAAAACAACAGTTCAGACCTGTACACCAGCAACAGTCTAAACTAGGAGAGGAAATGTTGATAATTTCTTTGAGTTCCTAGCTCATTTACAGGATGTTGACAAACTATGAATTTTATGTTTGTTCTGTAAAACTTAAAAACAGTAGAATTTGTTTGTGGAATAAGTCTTCGGGGAAGGGGGGGGCAGCTGCATTATATTCCTTCAGTGCATCTGTTGTGTTTAAAGTGTGATCAGAAATAAATATTCGAAAAAAATATAAATAATCAACTGTTGATTACACATTACTCTTAAGAGCATTTAAATTTGACAAATATAGTTATTTGATTTATATTGTGATAAATATCACATGATGTGAAAAAAACTACATTGTGATATGAAAAATCCTATATCACCGAGCCCTACCAACAAGAAATAATTTCTATAGCTTAAAAACCACAGAGTAAAGTAATAAAAACTTTAAACTCTGCGTCGGGACCATTGGCTGATGTTCATTTTCTATGAGACAACACATGAAGAACTTTTTGGTTATTTTCTGAATAACAACCACAACATCTTGTAGCACAGATCCAGACTTTATGAGCTAAATCCACTGGATGGATATAGTGAATAGTAAGGTGACAAAAGTAAACATTACTCAGGCTCTGATTTTTGTGGAGCAGAGCATTAATTACTGTAGTTAAATATTAAATTGTATTGATCGTTGGATTTCTAGAGCCTCAAACAACAGAGGGCATTTTCTATTGTGAAGTCATCAGTGTGTGGAGTGAACAGCTAATCAACATCGCTGGTCAGGTCAGGGTCACGCTGTGGTCAGATGGGGGAGGGGGGGGCCTATCAATGCCACTTGACACGCTCAAAGGAGCAACTTCCCTTTCATCATGCCAGGGGTCAGAGTTTTACAGCCTAACAGTGCTGAGCAAACTCGGGCTCACGGCAGCCATCTGATAATAATCATCTCCAAACCAAGCGAAGACGGTCCACGTCCACCGGGCGAGACAAAGCTCCCAGCATCCATCTCTGCCGCTTTGTGGGAAGGAAGCTGAAAGCTCTGCAGATCAGAGCTTTGACACGTGTCATCTACAAGATGCATTCATGAGCTCATTGTGTTTGAGCATGAGGTTCGTCACTGACAACATTTAGACAAAATGTTCCCTCTTCTGGCCAGATCGTATGTAAACTTAAGGAAAATTTTCACAATGAAACATAGCGCACATGAATTTCTCCACAAAATAAAGGTATTCATTTTGAGCATACCTTAAAAAATATAAGACAAAAGAAGCATAAAGAAAAAAGTGATTAAAACAGTTGGTGCCAATAAGAGTCTTCCATATACTGTTCCTAAAGCCATCTCAACAGGGAATAGGAGGATTAACACTCTACTTGATGTAGGCCAAAAAAATCCAATCTCCAATTTTTTCCCTGTGAATTATTTCAATTTTAATCTATTTTTTGCTCCATCCTTTTACTTTCTTTAACAAAAGTTACAAACAACGGAATATTTTTAACAAAAACTATATTATTTTCACATCACCAATGGAAATTTGCTTGAAGATGAAGTGCAACTAAATACAAGCTGTGAAAATGTTTGTAGAACAATGCAGAAGGTGTTTAGTGAGCTACCACTTTAAGCATCTAATAAAGAAAAACGATACAATCATTCAGCAGAGCAATTTTGGTAGCAACAGCCTTCAAACTGATGCTACTGTGTGTAGTTTGATGCTCCAAGTTTGAAGTCACATCCCCGGTGACCAAAATCTAGTTTTTGACAGAAGCCAAGTTGTCCAACAGATATAAAAAAAAAAAAAAACATTTTTTTAGTGGACAAATTGTAACATTATTTTACAAAGAAAAATCATAGATGTTGAAAAATAGTATGTTGAATGCAAACAGAGAGGAAGTCGCAACATAAAAACATCAGACTAAAAGAAAAATTCTAAGGAACTCTTATTGATTTCTAATTAGTTTTTGTTCTCTGGTTTTCTATGAATATGTCTATGAAGTGTTTTATTTTCTATTACAATTGAGTTGTTTCTTTTCTTTAGGACAGCTAAAAAGCCCCTCTGTACCCCTTAGAGGGGACCTGTCAGTCATTTACCTGTAGCATTAAATTAAGTCATAAATAGCATGAACACGTCCTTATTATTTCTGTAAACTCAAAACATGCAGAGAAAACAAGGACAGATTTAGCAAAGAGGGGCAGATTACCTCAAGATGATTCATTTTTATATGAAATCATAGCAAAAACTTAAAAAGCATTTTAATGTTTACAATTATTGCCATTGAATCACAGATAGTAAAGATGCAGCTCTCTAATGACGGGGGCTTTTTCAGCTCAATACCGGTTCTATAATGTTACAAAGAGTCTACTAATAAAGTTTATACAAAGCAGATTCATGCCTGTTATTAAATTTATAAAATACAGTTTTTATAAATGTTTTATGAATTACTGCTACTGCAGCTTGTTAGCTCAGAAACAGCTTGTTAGCTTTAGCAGCTAGTGTCGTAGCATGCTAGCGTCAGTGTGTAACAAGACATATGTCTGGATGATAGGGCTTTAAAAGTGCTGTATATTGGTCATTGCCAAATTGTTGACAATTTAAAAAAAAAACGTTTTTCATTCTTAAAAATATAGTCACATTACAGGTGAATTCCATGATTGGTCAAACCATTTAAGTCATTTCAGAAGTCCCACGTCAAGATCTCCAACTCCAATAAAGCCCCACCCCTCTGACTGGATTTTCACATTTCGGCTGTGGGTGGACTCAGGCTCCAACTTCCCTGTTTGGCTACTGTTTAACATGTTCTTGTAGCATTTTTCTCATAATAGATATAAAAGAATTTGCAATTAAAACTGCCTTTTTTTTGTATTTCTTAATTCAAATAACATTGGATCAGAAAACCGGATTCTAGAAAAAGCTCAGACTTACTTTAGGTTCATACATAATTGAAATGGGCGTGCAAAAATCCTCCCTCGTCACTGCCCGCTCGTGCTTAGTTGTGCAAGACATGATGAGTGTTCAAATCAAATCAAACTTTATTTATAAAAGCTCCTTTCATACTCAGAGTAACTCAAAGCGCTTTACATTTAAAAACAAAACATACACGGTAAAAGTCCAACCCCCCCTTCACAAACACACACACACACACACCCACCCCATAACACATACACCATGACCCTACACACAATGAATGCTTAAAATAAATAAACAAATAAAAAACAAACTTGTAAAATAAACTTAAGGTTAAGGCTTGGCTCAACAATCGTGCTGTAGAAAGTTGCGATTCTGGCTCAAAACTGTATGACTGGACTGAGCTACTGCCGCCGTGTGTAATACGTGTCTTAAAAAAACAACAACAGCTTTTTGATTTAGGCTAAAAACTGCATTATCATTGTTAAACAATCAA
Source organism: Oryzias melastigma (assembly GCF_002922805.2). NCBI lineage: Eukaryota > Metazoa > Chordata > Actinopteri > Beloniformes > Adrianichthyidae > Oryzias > Oryzias melastigma. The sequence continues at coordinate 32,916,342 of NC_050520.1, read as the reverse complement.
AATATGGTTGTGGGGACTTTAAGGTCAACATGAAAGGAATTTTAAATAAACATAAAAAATGGAGCTAAGAGACGACCCCTTTTGGTTGGAAAACTAGAGTGACTTATGGTCGTAAACACTGCAAGCACTGTTTTTTTTCCTCTAAAGCGAAAAGATCTCAGCCCGTCACCTGCTTTTTGTAAACGCCACCAAATGCATTCTTTAGATGTGCTGCTTCACAGGAAGACCATCTCTTCCCCTGATCCTAAATTCACTGTTTTACAGCCATCTATAAACTCATCCACCACTCAAATTCAAACTCTAATTAAAGACATTTATGGCCTCTAGCTAGGATGTGTGATGAATATCACAGAGCACTTACAAAGGCACAGCCCACTGATCTGGTATCCTTTCGCAACATGAATCCACCCCCTTACAGTTGCACTAATAAACCCCCGCAGAATATGGCTGGTGCTGCTCCATGCCTCTTCTTCTGCTGTTGGTCATTTATGGCCCTTCAAGCTTCAGCTTGCCCTGGGATGGAGCCACAGAGCTCAGAATGGCACAGTGCCGTCCCCGTTCCACAGCTCATGGATCAAGTGTAGGTTGTAAATTCTTTGCTGGGTTATGTTGAGGTCAACAGAGAACAGGGCCATTAATGCCTCAAGAGCAACATCCCACTGACCCTGGTCACTGTTCCCATAGCACTCGCCCATCACCTCCCCCATATACCCATCACACAGGAGCACAAACAAGGGCCAAAAAACAAGCCAACTGACTGCAAGGTTTGATAAATAAAAACAGATCTGCGTTGTTCTTTAATGCATCAGCAGACTCTAGTGGTACAAAAGGCTGTGATCTATTCAAAAGTGTCCTCTTGAGTTATCAATTAATTCCATCCCATCCTCCCTCTCCAAGCTGCAATTCAGAATTGGCCCAGGAGATAACGTAAAGAGGTTCAGAAAGATACCAGATACTGCTGGGCGACTATTAAAGTTTTAAATCACCATTAATCCAATGGTTTTGTTAAACTGATTTCTTTCAGTATCCAAATCGTAATCATTACACAACAGTCATTGTCCTAGGAACAAGACGGTAACATTTAATAATCATTTTATAAGTAGAACTGTTTTTTCTTGAGTCAGAGAGCAGTCCATGTTCAGAAATGAGTGTCCCTGTTAAAGACAGGGAGACCGTCTTTAACACACGCACAAATCCAGTTACGCACACACAAATCGGGGTGACTCCATTTTCTCTCCATACATTTTTGGGCTGGGAGGTGTAATCCTGAAATGACTTCTGGTGTACTCATGTCCAAGAAAGTGTCTTGACCCGTTTCCCTCATCAGATGCAGTAAAGCCCACTAAAGTGCTGTGTTTATGGCAAAGACTGTGGGAGGACGGCGGCTGGCAGCAGTGCATTTGTGACTGGTTCTAATTAGGGGTGTGCCAAAATATCGATATTGCGATATATCGCGATATTTAGTCCTGCGATCGATTCTCGATGGGTTCTCACCGAGTATCGATATTATATTTTCATTTAAAGAGGCTATAGCGCTGAGCGTCTGAGTCGCGCGCCGGAACTATGGGCGCACGCTGCGTCGGACTTTTAATAGCGATGCACGCGCTCATTCGGGAGAAGCACCGGTGAGATACAGGCTCTGTAGCGCGTGTGTGAAGCATGCCTACCTGTCAGCATTTATCCTCCATTTGTAGCAGATCCAGCTGGTAAGAAGTGACTTTGTCTGAGCGCTAGAATGACAGCGATCTCTTACTTTCTGTTTGCTATGGGAACTGAGCGCGTGCTACGCAGTTGTCTGTGTATGCTTCAAGGAGCGTCGGAATTTTCGCTTTCATGCACTTCAATGTTTAACCTGCTGGTGTACGGTGTAACTTTGATAAATTTATAATGTGACGTTTTCAAACAATGTAATTACTTGTTGCTAATGTTAATTTTAAAGTAATTCTTAAATAAAAAAGCAGGATTTGATGTATGAAGTTAAATTTAAATGTAATTAAACTAAAGTACATGAATTCACTGTAAAATTAGGGAGAATGCTAATTAATTGAAGCACTTAAAATTATATTTATTGCCATTATTATGTGTGTTTTAAGGATTTTACCTATTGACTGCTGACTGACCAAATGGAAAAATGATAAAAATTGGAAAAATATTCTCAAGTAACAGTTTGAGTAAATCAGCCTTTATTTTTGGATGATCAGCCCTTTTCAAGTGAGAGAAAAGTGCACGAAAAATTAGGTCAATTTTGAGAGAGGCTGTAAAACATTATATTGATCATCCTTTGGTGTGATGTTCTTTTGGAGGTAGATAGCTGTCACTACTTGACTTATTTAATATTTGTTCTGTTTACAACAATTCTGCACTAAGTAGTGTCACTGCTGATCATGTTTACTATTGTTAACATTGAATCTGACAGATAATTCAAATTCAGTTGTTGTCAATGTTTGTCAAAGACATAGTATTACTGATTTCAACAATTTTGCACAAAAGTGTCTATAATTTGTTGCACAAAATAAGAAAAGTTGTTTAGTATGATTGTGTTTAAGGTAAAAAAGACAAATGGGGATATATTTCCCCCCAAAAACATGTTCTATATAATGGTAGTTATTAGAGAGGATTTTTACCAATTATCGCAGTATCGCGATATTCTCGATATCGTGAGCCATGTATCGCGTATCGTATCGTATCGTGAGGTACCCAGTGATTCCCAGCCCTAGTTCTAATACATGTGGAGCTGAAACACTGACAAAAAGCTCAATGCATCTAGAAGACACGTCATGCTGCGATAAATGCACTGCTCGAGTGTCCCCTCTCCTGTTCACCAGCAGCAAATGGACAGCAATTGAACAAAAAGTGACCCTGTAACACTGCTGTTAAAGGCAATGTGGTTGGAAATGTGGACAGGAGCACCACAGTTACAGTGCAAAAAGTAAGTCTGTTTAGGGCCTCAAGAGTAGATTTTATACAAACAAGTATAATTTAACAAACAGGTACACTTTAAATGACTTCCTGGATTAGACCCTCCTACTTATAGGATCTCATCAGTTCTTACAAACCCTCCAGAACGCACAGATCCTAAGGTTCTGCTCCCTTTTCTCTTCCCAGTATAAGAACCAGGACTCACAGCGACGACTACTTTCAGTATCACAGTCCTCATTTGTGGACTAATTTCCCCAAGGATCTGAGATTTTCTGCCTCTTTCATTTAATCAACTTATTTATTTATTGGTATTGTGACTTTATATTGTTTTAACTAATGCATTTTTTGCTCAGCACCTTATGTTGGACAGCACGTTGATGAAAAGTGCTATATAAATAAAGTGAATCTTGAAATGAGGAAAAACTAGAAAAACAAAACTCAAACCAACATAGTATTGTTTGTAAAAGTGATTGTTCTCTAAACCTAAAACCTGGTTGTACTCTTGGTAACATAAACTGCAATCAGGCTTTGCAATAACCGCATGCACACAAGTGTAGAAGCCGTGAATTTAACCATTCGTATTAAGGTGAAGGAATCTTGTTTTTTGATTAAAACACTGTTTGCGATCATATTGAGCAAATAATCACCTGGTGGGTCGGACGTTTGTGGGTGGAGACATTTTTTTTCTTGTGATTTTAACTCATCTGTTGATATTTCTAGCTGTCTTGTAATTATGATTATGTTGTAGACAAAATCAAAAAGCTTGAGTTGCTTTTTTTTTAAGCCATATTTTCTCCAGAGCTGCAGGACTTGATCAGAAATTCACCTGGGTTGGACTGTCGACACAGAAGTAACCCTGGAATGATATCCCGTCATTCCTTTGTTTACACTCTCCCACGAGCTTACAGCCACTCACAACCCCAAGCTAACAGCGAAGCAAAAAAGCAGCAAGCAATATTGGAGTTATCCACCCATACAGTTTTGAGCCAGATGGTAGCTCAGATGAGGAACATGAACAATTTTGATAAAGAAATAATCAGACATGCAGATTTAATTTTCTACATATGTCCTCCATGAGAAAAATGCTACAAGAACATGTTAAAAAACACAATTTTTATTAGAGTGAGCCTTTAAAGATTCAGAAATTCTGCTTAATTGCACTTATGTGTTTTGGCTTTGGTTAAAGTAGTTTAGTATGTTTATTATCCTCAACAATTAGACGTTTTTTATTCTTTAATTTCCTATATGTACCGTATGAACTCAAAGATAAAATAAGTATTTAGATCTGATACTAAATGTTGATACCCAAGGTGACATCTAGTTAATGTCAATGGGCTGATAGATTCAGCAGTGGTAGCCTCACATACACCAGGTTATTCCTACTGAATAAACTCTTACCGTGTTGCAAACATGTATGTGTCTTTGGTGTTTCTGTCTTTGTGATATGATTTAAGAGTCTGAAGAAAAAAGCAGAAACTTTGCAAAATAAACCCAAAGTTTCTCAGGAAAAAGTGCAACAATCTTGTTAAAAAGTGTCTTTTGAAACCCATATCAAAAAAGGTGTCTGGTAAGAAACAAATTCAGGGTCTCTTACTCAAATGTGACTTCTACCCTACTTGAAGATGTCAGCAGGTTAAACAAAAACAAGCCTAACAGCAGAAGTCTTTTTAACATTTCCCTTCCAAATCAATGTCATGTTATCTATGGATCACATGACAAATTGTTTTCAAGCCACATTCCACAGATTGTTAAAAAGTCAAGTTCAATACGAACGAGATAAAGCCCCATGAAATCCACTTGTATTCCAGCTTGTTATATCTGGATTTATTTGCTTTGGTACAAATCTTTCATGAAAAAGCATAGACAGCCTTGTTCTAAAGGGGAAATACATCTATTTTTCTAAAAACCACCTCTAGTGTAAGCAATTATTTACCCTTTTTTTTTTTTTTACATTGAAAGAACCAAATATGTGACAAATTCCTGAACAAGAAAAGTCAAATGATGAAAGTCATTGTGAGCTCTAAAAATGTACTTTATTTTTCCCTCTATGGTTTCTTGAGGCAAACATTCTCTCTAATACATCAGAGTGGATCTTGTGTGAGCTGCTCTCATCCCTGCAATGCTGGCAAGTTTCTAGAGTAGAAAGAGCCTAGTCAAGAGGAAAATTAAGAAAACCCAACATGATGGATGACATCCGACGGCACGCTCCCATCCCACAATACCCCCACCACCACCACCGCCGCTGCCGTCAGCACCAGCAGCGCCCTTCCTTTTCTACTGTACTCGTCACGGGTAATCATTCAAAGTGTCACAGCAGGAGGGAACGGGGGTGGGCTCCGAGGTGGAGGAGCATCCTGTTCCTGTCCCTCGGGACAGGACAGACCCCCCCACACCACCACTGCAGTGTTCGGAGCCAGGGCCAGGCTGAAAAGGGGCTTTCTTCCTGCTCGTGCCAGCCCGCAGAAACCCCCAGGATGGGGCCACACCAATTACACAGCCCTCAAACCAACCAGTCTTTCTTCTCTTCTTCAGCCTATATGTTCAGATACATTAAAATAAGAACACTTTAAAGAGAAGGTCACAGAAGAAAAAGTGTTGGGGGGGTGCAAATGAAAGATCAATCAAAATTAAGTCTGTGCTAAGATGGAGATGCTGCTATGAGCCGGAGCCGCCGCAAGCCTTTAACTGCTTTGTTACTCTAGAACAAAAGCACAGATGATGAGGCCTCAGCAGCCCACATCTCACCATTCACCGGCCAGCAGCAGGTTATCCAGCTGGACTTTCTAATGTGGAAGTCCAGCTGAACATCTGTCTTCAAGAGTGGCATCTCATCATTCTGCTCATTGTCAGTCAAAGGGGAAGTAGAAAATGATTCTCAGAGGGATGTCGGTGTCCTTTTCTCTTCAGCAGAGGCAAAAAAAATGTACCTTTACATATTATCAACACAAAAGACATGTTTTTTAGTCTACTGTGATCTTAAACCACAGTAATCAAGAGAGTTTAGCTTAATTAAAATTGTAAACCTGGTGATTTCCTAAATTAGCAAAACAACTTGACTGTTTATGACTGGGGTGTCCAAACTTTTTGCAGAGATTTTGTGAAATAAAAATGTGAAAGTGTTCTAATATTTGAACCCTTAAATCATTAAATGCAAATGAACTATTTTATGTGAATTCTGAATTTGAAAACTAGAATTAAAATTAGGGAAAGGATGTCTGGGAAGTAAAAAACACTTTGAAAATTAAACCTGAGTTCAGATGAAATGCTACATATTATTTTTGATTATTAAACGCTTCACATCCAAATTGAAATCAGGTGACAAAGAAACTTTTTTTTATGTTATGCTATTTAAAGAAAGTGATTGATGTTATCCAAAAGTACAAACCACAGACACTTGTTTTGTATTTCACTAAAAAAAAAAAATCCACAATTTCCACTTGTGCTGGTGGTAACTTTCCTTTTACATTATTTACAGTCGACATTTTAGAACTGAACTAGAAAGTGTCACATCCAACAGCGTTGCCACAGATTTACAACGGCTTATAATAAAATTTAGCCAATAGCAGTCATGAAATCATAAAAACTGTTTTTAGAAAGTTCTAGGGGTCGAATATTTTTTATTTCAAACAAGCAGCATTTCGCTCACAGGGCAGACTCTAGACTTGCCAGATATAAGAAAACTGGACTGAGTGAACCCTCCCACTTAGCGTTCCAAACAGGAAGTACCCGCTAGCTCCAAGAAGCCACAATCCCACAGACTTCTATTGAGGAATAAGCAGCTACTTAGTCATTCTATTTTTTTCAGATTTTTTTGAAGTTATGAACTGGCCAATCAAATTCCTCAAAATAAAACATGTGTTCTCACCTTCTTTCTAGTAGTAGGGGTGTGGCCTTCCAACAAGCTCACTCCTGATAGGTCAGAGTGGTTGTCATAGAAATATTGACTCAAACCAACTTGGACCAATCATTGCTAACTGACATCATCTGGCTCCAATGTGACGTCGTCAGTATCGCAAATAAATGGCGACTGAATTGACTTCATTTTGTTGGAGCCAGAAGTAAGCCATTTTCTATGGGTGATGTCACACCAACTCAGTCCAGTTCACTTATACAGTCAACGGATGAAACTGTTCAAAGTAAAACATGCATAGTTACAAAAATATCAAAATGTCACCAAAGAAAAAGTCAATATCGAAGGGTGTTTTAATAGTTTTAGTCAAAAACCCATAAATATTTAACCCTTTAACAACCGAGGCATTGTTGGTGACGCTTAAACACAAAATTCTTGCCATACTGTAACTTTTCAACCGTTAACATGATCTGCTGGAATTACGTTGATTGTATTAATTATAAAAATTACAGTAAATCAGAGAACATAAACACTGGAGCTCCAGTGTTAAAGAGTTAAACATGATTTGACATTACCATGAGTTCTTATCAGAGAAAAAGTAAAACAGATGTCTGTTAGTAAAAAAAAAAAAAAACTTTAAAAACTTAGTTTTATGTATTTAGTAGTTATTATTCTGAATTTTAATGAGTTTTAACGCTGATTTGTAAGGAAACAATGTTGAGTTTAACTAGTTTCACTGAATAAAGTTGACAAGAACGCAGGTGACAATTGTTCAAGTAGCTTTTGGTGTTGTGGGGGGGGCAGGCTGGGAGGAATTTTAATCCTGTAAGTGTCTTCTGTCCCCAGTGAGGGGGCTCCATGTGGGCTTGGCGCCTGCAGTAATGAGGGGGCTCGCGCTGGGAGCGCTCAGGTGAAGTAACCCAGCGCCCCATGCGGGCAACTCTACGGAGCGCGCGCGGCTGAAGCTGATGAGCGCGCGCGTGCATCCAAAAAGCCTGTGGCCCTCAGGGCGTTCTCCAAGTTCAAAAGTTCACCTTTTACGATCTCCCCGGGCCTGAGTGACCACCTCCAAATAAAAACATTCCGACCTCTGTTCCCAGCGAGCTCAGCTCAAGCATTCACACACAAGCCAACAAGAGCCCAAACACACACGGACGGAGGGACAATAAATCCCGTCCTCTACACCTGGGACTCACCAACTCCATCAGTCCCACCATTCAGCTGAGGCCATTTTTTCACGCCTAGGTGGACTAAACTATCCAAACAAAAACTGAAATACTGTATTTCACCGTGTTTGTGTCAAATTCCTCAAAAACAGTTCAAAAGGGAGGGGGCGCGTGCTGATGCGGGGCCCACGCGAAGCACCGTGCGGTCGGGAGTGCGCGTGCCCTCCCGTTCAGCCCGGTTCGGCTGCTCACCGTTCACCGACTTGGCGTTGTTCCTCTCGGGGTAGTCGAACCCATTCGTCCGCTTGTCTATCTCCATCCTCGAGCGTGGGCTTCCTCCAGGTCCGCGCGGCGTCGCCCCGCGCGCTCTGGCTCTTGACAGCGAGCTGACAGCGCCGCTCGGAAGTTTGGGGAGCCGCCGCCGCTGCTTCTGCCGCTGTCCGCCGTTCGTCCGCCTCAGCGTCCTCCTCCCATGCTTCGCCAAACTGGTTACAGTGAGCAGTCAGTGACTTACTGGTTTCACACCCCCAGAGGATGGTACGTTCAGGGTCCGAGAGGAGGGCGGAGTTCGCCCGCCTGAGGAGCTTCGTTTTCATCAACTAAAACTGTTCTCTTTAATTATTTTATTTTTAGGAACAAATTAATCCTAAAACATTGTACTCAATTTAAGCAAATCACCTGCTTTTATTCTTTAATAAATAAATATAAAGGTTTTCCCCAAAAAAATGACTTTTCTATTAGCATTAGCTCCCATTTAGCTGATGTTTCAAACTAATTTTCCCAACTTTTACATAAAATATGAAGCCAATTGTGTCCTTGAAATCATCACAAGCTGATATAAATCTGCCCCATTTTTTTGTTATTTAAATTTTTTTAGCTTATTTGTTTAAAAGCAGTAAATGTTTTCAAACTTGTTTACTCCTACAAACACAAAATGCAGCACAAACCATCATTAAGGGATCAATGGGATTGTGGGAAATGAAGTCCAAACAGGGCACAGCTGCTACAGAAAGAGCTTTGTGGAAATCCTTTTCAGGGGCTGTTTTGGTGGTATTTGAATTAAAAATGTATCAGTTTAAGAGTCATTTAACAACTGAACGTCAAAAATATAATTTTTTTTTTATAATATTATATTATTTTTTTGACTATATTTTATTGTATTTACCCTTACTTTCCAGTGGTTTCTTGAACAAAAAAAGTAAAAGTTCCTCAAAAAATTCCTTAAAAAATATATTTTAAAAATATATTATACATATTTTTACTTTATCTTTTCTTACAAGTATTTTTGTTCGATAATCTAGTGGGATGCATACATTATTATTGATTTATATTTACATATAATGAAAAAGAATGTCCAAAAAAGGCAGATAAGAAAATGTATTAAAGATGTACCATCAGTGTTAATGCACATTTTCTTTTTTAATTTTATTTTTTTCAAATCATACTCTTTCATTTGTTTCCTTGGTGAATGATAATTAGTCCTGCTTTGTAATTTTTTCCATTACAGAATTTTTCATTTTGCAAAAGCTTTTAAATGTTACTTTGTTTAGATAAATTAAGTGATGAAAGTTTGACCCAAAAATGCTGAACTTTCAGGATTGCTCAGAGAAACCTTTATTATACTGATAACAGTTTTACAGGAGGAACTAATAGTTTTTAAAGACGCTGCAGGCTGTGACAGGAAGGCTCCAACCCCCACATTCCCCACATTCTCTTACCAAATTTGAACCCACAAGCACCTATTGTTGTAGTTCTTTAAATGGTCACTGACATCCAGCCATAAAAAGAGAGTCAATTCCAACTTCACACCAAAAAATATGGAGAGCATGCAATCAAAAAGCATTATGGATTTGATCCTTTTTTTCTATTTGTGACACTTTTGGAACAGTTTTTGTCTGAGATGAGTTGCACCATTGGATTGAACAAAAGTGCAGTTCATTATGAAACTACAATAATGAAAGATGTCAACATTACTTTGCAGCCAAAGTACATTTTAAAAAGTTATCACTCATTTGTCTAATTCTTTCTTCTAATTTCTTACTTCTAGGCAGTGTCACTTTCAGGTTTACCGTTATTTTATATACAGTCTATGGTTGAAATGCCTTTTAAATAAGATCTGCTGGGTGTGCTGATCCAAAAGAAAAGATGGCTTTCTCTTTGACATGATAATTTAGACAAAGACACACAAATAATGGCATGTGATGGATTAGTTGTTGGAGGGAAAGCAATGGTTTAAACTCTGCCTTGTGATTGGCCCAGCAGGCCCAGCCCCCTTTTCATCCAATCAGCAGGGGACAGAGCCCAGAGAGGCGGATACATCTCCTGTGTATCTCCTGCCTGACACTGGTTCTTTCAAAATAAGGGCATTTTGCTTTTAGTTTAGCTGCAAACATACAAACAGAGAAAGTTGCTTCAACTTAATTTTTTTCCAAGTTGGAGTATTATCTGCACTATAAAAAAATCCACCTAGAGTTCTTAACGAGGATACATTTTCACTGATATGTTACACTTCCAATTTAGTTTTAATTTGTCAAAGTTTTGCTTTCTACAAAATTCTGATTGGATGATCTACAAGGGAACTAAACTATTTGAGGTATTTTCTTTATAGAATGAATATCAGACAAACTAGTCAATTTTAACATTTGCAATAACAATAAAAGTCCAAAGTTGCTGGTTGATTTCACTTCGTCTTCCACTGATATTTGCACTTAATTGTTTCAAAGTGGTCATACCTCTCAGAAGTAGCCAAAACTCAAGTTTTTCATGGGACTTGTCCAGATTTCATCAACCAAAAGTCACTTCAGGTTTCACAAGGTAGTGATTCATCAAGTCACAAGTATTTTTTAGAAATTTTCACAGGAAGGAAAATGACTTTTAACCGTTAGTATTAACTATGCAGCTTCATAAAAACAAAAAAACAAAGTGTAATGGCTCAGGAATAATACTTTTGTCTGTTAACTTTAATGTATAAAACAAGAAACAAGTGAGTCAAAAATCTAATATGCTGGAGAGCCAGCGTCCCTCTTACCCTACACGCCCTTGCAGCTCTCCAAACCCAACTTGATCCAGGTAATTATCCGTGGGCTGGGCCAAAATACCTGAAAAACTACCAGGTCACCAGACCTCCAGGACTGGAGTTGACATCCTCATTCTAAAAATGTTTTTTAACTTTAAACCGGGAATCTGCAACCTGATGCTCCAGATCCATGTGCGGCTCTTTTACCACTTAACTGAAGATTTTTACTCTATTTGACTCAAATGACTTATTTTCAAATATTTATTTCAGTTTAAAACAAACAAATGTATTTGAGTAAGAAAATGTTGCACCAATTTACTGAAGTAAATAGGGGGCTTAATTATTTTAGTCAATTCAATTCAATTTTATTTATATAGCCCAAAATCACAAAGAGATTTGCCTCATTGGGCTTCAAAATATAAACAATTGTTAAAAACTAAACAGACTAAATAAACTGGTTATCCCTGCCCTTAGACCCTCCCTCCCGGTAAGGAAAAACTCCTAAAAAACCTGAGTCAGGAAAAAAGAAGAAACCTTAGGGATTCCCACATGAAGGAGAGATCCTATCCCAGGACGGACAGGCGATACCAGAACTATCAAAGAAAGATTAGCTTCTACAACTACGTATCTAGAGAGTTCATTCAGATGGAGCTGAGGGACGAGTGATGATTAAGTCCATAATCAAGACGTGTTTTGAGGCTGTTTGGTTGAAGAAAAATAAAAAGGTTTTATTTTAAAAAAGTAGCCTAACTGTAAAGTAAAAAGTAAGTGAGTAGTAAAGTAAAAGAAAAGGAGTGAAATAAACTAACTCCTCATTTATTATTGAATAAATTCAAGGCTTTTAAGTGTACCTCATGGGTCAAAATTTGGGGAGGGGCACTGACTTATTTTGGGTTTGTTTGTTTGTTTAATCAATTAATGGGTTAGTGAATTTAATTTAATTTAATTTAATTTAATTTAATTTAATTTAATTTAATTTAATTTAATTTAATTTAATTTAATTTAATTTAATTTAATTTTAATTTTAATTTTAATTTGTTTTGTTTTGTTTTGTTTTATTTTATTTCATCTTTAATTAACCAAGTTAAATAAAGAGGTCTTTTCCAAAGGTGACAAATTTCTTGCTGAGTTGGTCCACAAATAATAAAATATTAAGTGTTTTTTTTTTTATTTACTGCTGACATCAGACCACTATAGTTGCTGCATTGAAATTATCCTATGTGTCACATGGTTTGATTGATTAATTGACTGATTTGATTTATTTCAAGCATAGATTGTGGACAACATAAGACAAAATACACACATTTTTCAAACTCATAACAGAAATAATGAAATGGATTGATTTGAAAATAGAAAACAAACAATCAAAAACAAAGACACACCTTTATCACATTTGATTCATTGTTAGCTAAAGTCAATAAAGTTTGATTGGTTGCTTGAAAAGGAGCGGGAAGAAGTGAATTTATATTCTCCCACCCTACTGAGTTACTTCATTTTACAGTTTTGCAAAATTTTTGCAATCTGGTGTCTTTTATTTTGAAAGAAAGTCATGTGAACCATTGTCAAAAATAATAAACGATTTCATGTTTAGAAAAAGAATATTTTCCCTTTACGATTATGTTTTATTTAAATAAAAAAAAGAAAAAAACATTTAATACTTATCATAAAAGTAGCAATAACAAAAATACAAATGTGGGTTTTACTTTTCCAACAGGTGGAATATAAGACTCTGTGTGGCTCCTGCGGTAAGAAATGGTTCTTTACATGTTAAAGGTTGAAGAACACTGCCTTTTTAAAAAAATCAAAACCCCATTTGAATTGATTGTAAACAAAAGGGATAATAATAAAAGAAACAGAATCCACAACTGTCAGCAGCAGATCACGATGTTATCTGATGATCTGAACAAAACATGACTAAAGACACAGAGCGACTGCTGCTAATCATGTTTCCTTATTGTTTAACTGCAGACAACAGGAACACTTTTTCCTCACAGTCTTTGGGAAGACTGTGAGGAAAAAGTGTTAAATATCAGCAAAGCAAAATTCTGTTTTTGATTTTGAAAGTAATCTGAAGTGAACACACAATAAATTGTTGCATGAAAATAATATTTACATCTTTATCTCCTATTATTCTTTAGAAATTGTATTTTATATACTTTCTTTTATAGTTTCATAGTGAAAGACAAACTGCTCAGTGAGCTGAAATTAGAACTCTTGAACTTAAAGCAAAAATGATAACAGATTTATGTTTTCTCCAAACAGAAATTGCAACTGAATCTTGAGGCCAGCAGGTGGCACAGCAGACAGCAGGAGAAGGGAAGGCGGCTTGTTAATCTGGTTTGTGTTAGCATACATAAACCACTCAATCTGAAATATGACAGAGAGACTCCAGCAGCTGGACGTTCTCATTGAGAATGCTGAGAATTCAATAAGGTTTAGCGTGAGGCTCGGTCACTGATTGATCCTGACTGTGAGAGAACAAAGAGGCAAAGACAGCAGGAATCTGACAGCTCAGCACAGAGCTGCATCAAGCACACTGGAATCCTCTTGAAGCTGTGTGTTGTTAGTTCAGCAGAGCAAAAGACTGACGGAAGAGACTCACCGTAGAGGAGCAAAGACAAAAAGCAGGCTGAAACTAAACCAAAAGAGAGTCGAGCATGGGCACCTTGAGCAATCCTGACCTTAACAGCATGAGAATCTGAAAGAGTGTGTGTGATGTGTTTAATGATAGACTGGAAAAAGCCAAACATTGGATCAATTAACAATATGTAATTTATCACATTTACAATTAGTGTTGCCACAAACGATTATTTTAATAGTCGACTAATCACCAATTATTTTTTTCTGATTAGTCGACTAATCGGGTCATGCACAAACTGGATGTAAAGTACACATTTTAACCATTATTAGCTTTAAACTAACAAAAAATGAAACATTACCTGCAATAATGCTACTGTGAATGCTGTAAGCTGAATTTGTATCTGAATTTGAATCTGGTAGTGCTGATAGATGAAGATGCTGACATTGATAGCTGAAATCACTGAAGCTAATGGCTGTAAATGCTGAAGCTGATACCCAGCTAAAGTTTCAGTTAAATGCGAAATTAGCCTGAAAAACTGAAAAAAGTCCAAGTTAACCAAAACAGCTGGCATGTAGCTGAAACATTAGCTAAACTCCAAATTAGCCTGAAAAAACGCAATGAATGCCAAAATAGTCCAAAAAGTTAACAGAATGCCATGATGACATTAAACTTTAATACACTATGAATCCATAAAATATAACATAACGATTAATAGACTATTAGAATACTTGTCGACTATTTTAATAGTTGTCAATTAGTCGACTAATCGTGGCTGCCCTATTTACAACTAATAGTTGTAATCAAGTTTAAATATTGAGTTGATGGTTTACTCAACTCAAAAATTTTATCTGATAAAAAAGTAAGTATTTTAAATGTAATAATTTATTTAACTTAATTGATGCCATGTTTCGCTTTTTTCAGTGTATTTAGAATAATTGTCGTTTTAAATTTGCAACCTGTTTGGTGTGAACTTTGCAGGTCCTTACAAACAAGAATAAGCATAAAATTTGACATTTTTTTTAAACAACTATTGGTACTATTCGTTAAAAATGACACAACTGTTTGAAGAGGATTTGATCCCCCGAACAAACATTTAGCAGTAAACAATAGAAACACTTCACATTTTGCACATCCTTTATGAGGCTGTCCCATTCTGTTCATCAAGGATACAAAAAAAATGAAATAGTTACAAAACTCTCTAATTATTGATGAATAAAATATTGAATGAATAATTTAAATATTGTTTTTTTTTCTTTAGTTCGGATCCATTTTGCCAACTTCATCCCTGAACGTTAACCATTCACATGCAAGCGTGGGCGCGCCCAAAAAGAGAGGATGAGGGGCTTCAAAGTGCAGTTTCAGTTCTTCCTATCACAAAGAAAGAGCGAGCCCCTCAATCCCCCTGAGAGCTCTACTCTACGCCTCCCAGTCTGAAAACAATGCACTTTTGGAGAACTCAGTCCAGCAGCTGACAGGAGCTGAGTTCATGGTTTTACCAGGTGGGGGCGTTACAAACACATGATATACTGGTTAGACAGTGTTTGATACTCATTACAATCTCCATACGTTTAGAAAAAACGCGTGCAAGTCTCTCTGTTTGTATTTTAAAAACACATATTTGTTCAATTAATCAGCTGCAGTTGCCTTTAAGGAACAGCTTTTTCTTTCATTCATTTAGTCAAAATACTCGTCCTGTTGTGTGTGCGCGCGTGCACATGCGCGCGTGCTAACCCCTCCCATGTGCAGAAGACAGTGGGTGATGAATGATGAACACGGAGCGCGCAGGATAAAGATCAGAGCGCAGAGAAGACGCGCGCCAGAGGACACCCTGACAGCGCACGGGTAGCTGCGCGCCTTTCACCCCCCAAACGTATCGCACGTGCGTAAAAGAGGAGATGCAGCTGAAATAGGTTCATTTTTGACTGACCACACAAGCTGTTGTGTTTGGATTTCTGCTCGGAACCCATCATAAAATGTGGACATACACAAACTTGTTGGCCTGTTTGCTGGTTTTGTGTAAGCATGCGTCCTCGCAGAGCAAGGTAAGGCGCATCCTGATGCATTTGGGACTCGTTTGCAAACTAAATCCCAGCGCGCTGTTTAAAAACAGCCTCACCGGCATCATCTGCCCTCAGACTGTTAGGTGGCCTGACAGCCAGACGTTTAAATGTTCTGTCTAAAGGTCGGCAGATGCTTTGGGTTATGTGTCATTTATTGCTATTGGTGGTAATCCTCCTAATGAGGGCTTCTGCAGGACAGGGGGTGCGCGTAATTACACCTCCAGTGTGCGCGCCAGCAGAGCGCAGAGGAGATGCTACCCTTCAGGGTCTACAGACCTGCTCCTGTTTGCACAGCTGCTGGCCTGCAGCGCCTCACTCTCCCTCAGCCTCCTGGAGCTTCAGGATCACACATAAACAGGCTGAGGATTAAACCTGTGCACAGCGTGTGACATGCACCATTGTCTGTGGCTTAGTGGTGTGTGTCTGTCAGCTGTGTGTTCTGGGTCCAGATCAGGGAGGCCGAGCCTGAGTGTTGGTCAGTAAAAGCCCCACAGCAGTGGTTGAACTTGTCCTCACAGCAGCGGTTCAGACTGCACCATTAGTGGTGATGTTTAAAGTTTCAGTTTGGTGGGAAAGTTTGTTGTGGTGGTCGGAGCCTTTGACTTTCATGTCAACAGGTTGTGTTTGCTCCTTTTCCATCCCACTGGAACGCTACACAGAGCAGATCCATGGAAATGATTTTCCTTGTTTGTGGTGGTGGAGCACCTCCAGCATTGACTCAAGAACCTCAGGAACTTCAGAATGATGAAAGCAGTCTTTGGGATTGGGCCGTTAATTTATGTTCTAGTGTAGTTCATTGACTGTTTGTCCTTTGATAGAATTGCTACATGTAAACCAAAAACAGAACATTCTGAACAACATTGTCTCCTGGTAAACTTAGGACAAAACTGGAAAATCAGTCAACTTTATTCCATTTTTGGTTTTGTTGTTTTTAATAACCTTTTTTGAGTCCTCTGGGAGATTGTGTATAGAGAGAAAATAGACTCAACCAATTCATGTGTTTGTAATTATTGATTTGTGTGTAACTTTGGATTTGTTTGTAACTTTAGATTTATGTTCATCATTCTTGATTTGTGTGTAGCTATGGATTTGTGCGTTCGTAATTCTCGATTTGTGCAGAACTTAGTTTTTTGTGTGTATAATTCTCTATTTGTGTGTAGGGGTGTGTTTGTGTGTGTGTGATTCTTGATTTCCGTGTAACTTTGTGTTTGTGTGTTCCTAATTCTTGATTTGTGCGTAACTTTGGATTTGTGTGTGTAATTCTTGGTTTGTGCATAACTTTGGATTTGTGTGTGTAATTCTTGATTTGTGCATAACTTTGGATTTGTGTGTGTAATTCTTGATTTGTGCATAACTTTGGATTTGTGTGCGTGTAATTCTTGGATTGTGCGTAACTTAAAATTTGTGTGTTTGTAATGCTTGAGTTGTAACTTATACAATACATATTGTGCGTAACTGTGTACTAGCAATTGTGTATTTACGTGTACAAAAATGACAAAATAAAAAAACTACAATTTACACATGCACAAATTAAAACTGCAACAGCTTGAAACTAACTACACACAAAATTTTTAAAAGTTACGCACAAATCGCTTGTGCGCACACAAACCTGCATTTACGCACAAATCTGAGGTGAGACTCTTTTCACGTCTCAGATTGGTGTGTTTATGATGCGTTTAAATTCTGCTAGAATGCTGGGTCATCAGAGTTTTCTTATCAGCCCCTTTCAATGGAGAATATTATCATGTGAAAACTTGACATTTTCCCACTTTCTTAAACTTAAATGCCCAATAATTAACACAAAAAGTATAAATATGTGTTCTTGACAAGGTCATACAATAAAAATGGAACTCCCCATGTAGTCCTTGGATCCGTGGTTTGGAGGTAAAGCCACCAAAAGGTCCAGATTGAGGGAGGGATGCAGCCACTGCTCTCTTAGAGGATGAGGAAATGTGGGGCGCCGTCTTGTCATCGAGCTTCCATCCATTGTTAGAACTGCTTTGAGCCAGGGTCTTCTCCCTGTGAGACAAGAGCACTAACTGCTGCTCCTCCGTGCTGCCTCAAAACAAACATGGTTTATTCATGGGGCTTGTTCTTCCAGGAAGTCTGCTTATGTCAATCATGTTTATTTAAACCACTTTGAGCAAGGAATGTTCTTTTTATTTTAAAAGTAAAAGTTGTGGAAGGGTACCTGTTTGGCCTCACCACTCTACATGTTCAACTTGACCTGCTGGTGGGAACATTATTCCAAAATATATTTTTTTCCTACTTTTTTTTGTTGTCATAGCAATCTAAAACAGAATCACCTCTGTCTGCCTTGATCACATGATGCAGAAATCAGAGCAAATTGAAGCAATAAAAAGAAGTAGACATTAGTGCAATGTGAGTCACAAGGCTCTGATGAAAGAGAACAAGAGTCATAAACCCAAACTCCACGAGAAACAGGAACAGCTATTATTAGTATGTGAAAATCAAGTTTTCAGGCCTGCTTGTGTTTTATTATAACAGAAGCAAAAGTAAAGGACTCACTCTGTGAAGATCAAAACACAAAACCTTTCATAAAATTCTCAGATGAGATGAAAATATCAACATTTCTAATGTTTCAGTCGATGTTTACTGCTTATTTATTGAAGTTGTATAGAGCAAAAACAATCATATTCATCCCAAATAAAGAATGATTATGTGGTAATTGTCTCTAATAATTTAATTTGTCCCACAAACAAAGTTATAAATCTCTATATATGCAAAGTAAAATAATATTATTGTATGTTTAACAAGGAAACAAAAAGACAATTGAATATTAGTAAAATAATTTGAGTCTAAAAGCATCTAAAAACTTTAAAAATATTTTTATACACTGTCAACATGTTATTTAATCAAACCCACATCTTAGTCATAAATACATCTGGAGTCTATATTGTTATGTTTAATAAAAACAGTATGGAATTCAAGCTAAAATGATAATAATGACCATATATGTTTGTAATTATTCTTCCCAACAATTCACTTTTGTTCCCTTGTTGCTGTTTGTCACATGACTAAAGGCTCAATTTGTAGCAGATGTTACACCAAAAAAAAAGCAAATCAGATTTCAGAGAAGATTTCTATATCTTGGAAAAGTGTTAAACAATCTTTTCCTGAGTGAGCAGATTATGAAATCCAAGGCTGATCATGTAAAAAGGAGCTTGGCCTCATTTCCAGATGTGAATCTGTGAAACATGCAATGTGGGGTCACACATTCTTAAACTGGCAGATGGAGATCAGACGGCGTGCAGATGAACTGAGGTTCGTGCTGGGGTGGAAGTGACTTTTAATGCAGGGCCACATTAACAAATAGCTGTGTTATAAAACCAAAATAAACCAATGATTTACTGTAAATAAAAATAAACACATATATAAAAATTGCAACCACAAGAGGGCATGATTCGGTGCTTTTTAGTTTGCCAGTCCCAAGTTTGGGTTAATGCAGAAGGTTGTGGCATCCAATACAAAACCAAAGCCAAATAAATCATGAAATTAACACATTTTAGAGGTTATGGCTCTGGTGTAGAGACAGATAGCAGAGGTGGAGGAGACATAAATAAATATGTTGAGGTTTTCTTTGGGAGTGACCAATATGGATAAGATCAGGACTGAATCCATCAAAGGAACAGATCATAGTAGATGTTTGGAGATAAATAAGCAGACTGAGATTGGACATATCTAGAGGAGGGCCAGTGACGACGTAAAAGGAGGCGAAGGTTAGAGCTACGAAATATGTTTAAAGGAAGGCCAAAAAGGAGGTTCATGGATGTAGTAAACAGGTAGAGCATATAAGTATATTCAACAGTTTAGAGCCTCAAAAGGAGAACAAAGCAGGTTTTAGATAAAATTCTTTTTACCTTTTAGCACAATCTTTACATATAACAATAATGATGTATCACTTTCCTATCTAAAATTTTGAGTTTTTCATCACACAATGGGTCAAAAAGTGTTTGTCAGTCAACAATTCTGCAGGTTGTCCCTCTCAAAAAAGATTATTTTGGTTTGTTATCGTCATCATATATTCATCTCAATTGTGACAGACACAGTGTAATATATATATATATATATATATATATATATATATATATATATAAAATAAAATACTGTTTGATTTTGAAATAATGTATTGGTATAATGGTGTAGAAGAAAGGTAGTTAGTTCCTACAAATAAGCAATAGTTCTTCTTCCTCACAGACCTGTTACGTCTTTAAGACGTTCTTCTATGCTCCAACCTGTATTAATGTCACCTGTTTGAACTGATTATCTGTATACACACACCTGTCTTCACCCTTTAACAGTCAGACTGCAACCTCTACACCATGACCAAAGAGCTGTCAAATTACACCAGGGACAAGGTTGTAGACTAGGATGAACCAATCTACAATGACGAAGCAGCTTGATGAGAAGAAATTGACTGTAGGAGGAAACGAATTAGAAAGTGAAAGAAACACAAGATCTGAAACAATCTTCATCCAAGATCTTACCTGATGGGAACAAGTGATCTTTCAGAACAGTGAGGAAACCGCCCAGAACTACATGGAGCGACTGATCAATCACAGTAACACTATATCTGTTTACCATCATGGATTCAACTCCTGCAATGAGAGCATTGAGGAAGAAACATGTCTGGATTTTCTAGCAGGACAATGACAATGGTTGTGTCCGAATCCCCCCCACCAATCCCTATATAGTGGATTCGCCATTTTTAGTGATGTCCAAATCTACTAATTCCAAAATCGAGTGCACTGGAAATTTCCCAGAAGTCTTTGCGAAAAACTAGCTTACATCGATGGTCACTAGATTAGCGGATATATACCACAATGCATTGTGGTTGAACAATTTCGAACAAATAAATGTGTTTAAAATTTGAACATTTTCACCATCAGAACACAGTGGAGTCATAAAGAAAGGTCGTGAAATGTTTGTTTTTATTCGGTTTTTATCTTCGTGAAATTGATGACGTCATATCCGGTGTTTAGAAAAACGAAAGAAAAGTAGTGAGCATCGTGTCCGAATTACCTTTAAAATCCAGGGCACTATATAGTCGCGCACTATATAGTTTTTTAGTAGTTAGGGGTTGGGGGGGGGGGACTCGGACAAAGCCAATGAGTGTCTACATAAACAGTATTTCAAGATTCCGGAGTGTCCTAGTTAGTCTCTGGACCCTATTTCTATAGAGAATATTTGGAGTGAAGTGAAAGTCTGTTACCCAGCAACAGCCCCAAAACATCACAGCTCCTGAGAAGATCTACATGGGAGAATGGACCAAAATATCAACTACAGTGTAAACCTGGTGAAGACACACAGGAAACATTTGGGCGTCTGTCATTCACAACCAGGGTTATACTACAAAGAATTGAAGTCAGCTGAAGTTATTGACCAAATACCCGTTTTCTGCTCTATTTTTTAAAGTTTTTTCTTACATTCTTTCTCACACAGTTGAAGTGTTTTTGTGATGAACGTTACAAATTTCTTTCATCTTTTTAAGTACAGCAAACAGAATCATTCACTGCCAATTTCTTCTTTGCCACACTGTAAATAAACGTCAGTAGTTTACATTTAAATGTTTATGCATTCACAGCTGTGCAAATATGGACTCTACTTCGTCATTTATTTTTTTCAGTCATTTGCACCATTCCAGGAGATCATCCAGAACACTACTACACTTGAACTGGTTTGGCCTTCACACGTCACCATGTATTTCCTGCTGAGTCAGAGTTTTAACTCACCACTTTCACAATGCAGTTCAGGTTTATAAAAGAGAGTTCAAAGATAAACAATAAAAAATTTGAAGCCAAAACTAATAATTGGGTAATATTTTCATAATTAAAGCGACCCTCTTTCCAGTTTTTTGAGCTTTTAACTTGTATGTGTGGCATTTTTCTAATGAAAGAGAACAAATGTAATACGAAATCATTTCATTTCTGCATTTCCAAATATTTCTCCTTTTAAATCTCTGTCAATCAAGCTATCACAGACAGACTGTGTTTGAATGAATGATCTTCTTTCCATCAACAGCTCTGCTGCACATGCACTAAACCCTCATCTGTTCCTAGTGTCTAGTTCAGGTTCTGGAGAAGAGAAGATGGTATCTTCACATTGACTGCAGTCAAATGAGCCGCCGTTGACATTTCTGTGGTTAAATCAGCATCACTGGATTTTTTGTGTGAGTTTCATCCAATACTTACGGTAGCAGGACTGAGAACGCTGGAAAATCTCCACCAGACTCCACGGAGCTTCTTGATGTGACCACGGAAATGTGAACGGCGGCTCATTTGACCGCAGTTGGAAAGGATTGTAAATCAATGAAAGAGCATTTTGATGTTAGCTTTGATTATTTTATCAAGAACTCTGAGAAACCAATGATTGAATGTATTGATCACAGTCAATAAACATTGGAGAATTAGCTAAAAGAGTCTTTGGTGAACTGGAAGGAGAAAGAATCAGGATTTTGGAGGAAGTTCTGTCCATGAAGATCTTCACTTCCTCGTCCAGCTGACATCCGGATCAGAACCATACGGATGGACATTACAGATATTGATTGACATTTTTATGTAGCAGAGGTGAAGATTTACGTTAGCGAGACACAGAACTATCATAATCAGACAGGGGATTCAGGGGCGGGGCTACTCAGCACAGCTCCAAAAGCCACGCCCCCTCAGAGAAGATTTTGGAAACAGAGGCTTCAGATCAACATGAAAAATGGCTTTTTAAGACATTTAGGTTTTGGGATTTTGGTTAAAAACTTCAGAATCATAATTTAAACATTACTGGGAACATTTTTTATATTAAAAAATGCCATAAGGGGATTTTAAGAGAAATCTGAACTTTCATTGTGTTATGATGGTTTAACCGATTTATTTTAATAATTAAGATATCCTCTAATTTAATTACAGTGTACCACCTGATAATCCCACTCAGAACATTTTTAAAATAAAATTTTAACATCTATAAAACAATCTGAGTTGCCTTAAAGTACACAATAATACATATATACAGTAAGTAAAATCAGAGTTGCGGGATCGCAAAAAAATAATTCAGTGACTTGATGATAGACCCTGTTTTTATTTCTTCTTTGTTTACATCTCTTATAATGTCATTATATAGTGTAATATTATGAACCAGCTGCAGTTCTAAACAGAACATTTTTCACCACGATGTTTTTCTCAAAGTTCATACATTGATTTTCTCCTGAAAAACTGTAAGTCTAAGCAGCCTAATGATGTTCTTCTCTAAAGTCACTCGTTTAGACAGAAATGACTGAGCTGTTTGCCAACATGAGGAGTTTTGGGCTCAGTTCTGTTCCTGCTGCTGAGAGCTTCCCTGCAGACACGCTGAGCTTCAGCTCCTGCTGCCGTCGCTGGCTCCTAATTTCTCTGTCAGCCTGAGATTATTTGTTTTTCCTTTTCTTTGTCAGTCTGAGCTGCATTTTCACCAAATATTATAATTGTTTATAAACTTGATGTTTTTAGTGAACAAAAATATAGGCTTCTGATTTGGTCCACTTACATATCAATCCAAGTCCAGCAACATTTTTTGAAGAGAGCCTTCCTGCAGACATCAATGGCCATCACATATCGGTCAAGAAAATTAACTGAACACCTTCACAGTTACATTTTTTCTCATTTAAGCTTCAATATTTATTTATTTTTTACAATTTGGAACACTTTTAGGTTAAAATTAGGGTAAATTGTATAATTTCAGCTTCTGGTTGGTGATGTCCAGTGTTGCTGCCGCCAAATCCCTATCAAATTTTTAAACCAGTTACAGCTATTTATACCACTTGGTGCAGGCTCCTCTCCATCTTCTTTCTTACCGCAGACATACATTTAATGATTGAATAAATGAATGAATTTATTTGAATAGAGACAGATATAAAAACATTGACATACAGCAAAGCAGTAGTCCCAACGCGCATACCATAATACTTATACCAGAAGCTAATTTAACCATAATAAACAGTTACGGTAGTTTAAGAAAAGAAAATGACATTAAAGAGTTTAAAACATGTAGAAACATTAGAGGGAATAAAAAACGCATCAGTTTAACCTGGTCAGATGTGTGCAGTGCTGCTGCTGGTACAACCAGGACGTGGTTTGTTTTTCAAAAAGGCTAAAACTGGTCGCAGACTTCAGATCTGCAGATTTAATCATGTGTGGCAGAGGCCAAGAAATGTATGTATTTTGCTGTATAAATGCCTACTGACCCCCGACCACAACCCAGGATTTGCCCGCCTGGCAAAGCAGCTCTGCTGACATGTTTGGTTGTTATGGAGCAGAATGAATCACCAAATCTATTTTTTTTAGCAATTGTTTTTTGTTTTTGTTTTTTTTAGATAATGCATTTATAAATTATTAATTTATCTTCAAAGCAAATTTCAAAGTTGATATTTGCATGACTGGAAAACTAGACCTTTTCATCTTGTAAACATCTGTTTGTAAGAAATCATCTTGGGGAAATGCACTGGCAGCGTCAGTCATTCCAGTCATGTTTTAAACTGCACTCCTATAATTAGAAAAGGGTTTGAAAGGAGACAAAGAGTTACTTTGTGCATATAAACACACTATTAAGATGTTTTACAAGCGTAATAATGGTTTAAAATACCTTTTTAAGGTATTTTTTTAAAATATTTTTTCATTGATTTAAACTGAAAAATTAAAATAAAAAGTAAAGATTTTGGAATATTATACTGAAATTGTCTTTTTTTTTTGTGCAAATACACTTGTGGTTTCAGCACCATGTTGTGCTGCAGACTGAGAACTACAGGGAGCATCTGGACAGTCCAGCAGTCTCAGCAGGAATGTTGATGTGTGTCCGCAAAATCAGCGAGTGCGTGATATGCTTTGTGTTCTGCTAATTAACATCGCTGTGCCAACTCCAATGTATTTCTCAGGGGCCAATTGAAAGTTCTCTGCACATGCTTTACAGTTGGCTCATTTTAAATCATTTTTAATTTTTTTTTCACATTTTTACTAGATGTTTTATAGATGAAGGATGTTTGATACATTTTTAGTGGATTAGAAATCTGGTAGCCTTTTTCCATGGAATTTGGGCCAATTTTATACTTGGAAAAATCTGATAGGAATTTGAATGGATTTTAAGAAACTTTCTGTCCCTCATAAGAATTAGACTCCTTTGGTGTTTTGGTGTCTCTTTTCTGCATCTTTGTGTGAAGATTTTTGATGTCACAAAGAGAAAACTGAATGGCATTAAAAAAAAAGTCAAGATGATCATTCCTGTTTTTAGCAGATCTTTTCTCTGGATGATGAATGCTGCCTTTGAACAACATATTGTGTAAAGCTACGCTCACACTAGGCATGTGTCCTGAGATTTTGAACATGCATGTGCTCAAAGCATGTTCAAAATCTCAGGACACATGCCTAGTGTATCGCTACAAGGACTCGGTTGATAAAATCGATTTATCGGTCAGAATTGATTCAAGCTTCATAGATCAATAATCGATCCATAAAAGTAGAGATTGATTTAACATATAATGCCAAAGTGCACTAGCTTGATGCTAACATGTAATGGGATTTCCCATAGGACATCTAATGCTAAAGCTTGGTCGACCTAAACATACATTACTGACTAAAGGAACATCTTTATATTCTTACAGGCATGAATTTTCCAAACTCTTTTAAGGAAATATTCTTTTAAAGTAACAATTTGTGGTTGAAAACAGTTTTTTGCTCATACGTTCTTCTTCTTCTGTAATAAGGGGTAATGCTATAGCATGATCGCCACCTAGTGGTCAAACCGAAACCCCCTCCAGAGGAGGCAGAACAATTGTTGGATCTTCTGTTTGAGAATCCATGTAACACTGAATGGTATTAACAATCTCATTATAATTTCACTAATACATTTTACAGTATGTGAACTGTATCAGACTAATATGAATATCTTCAAAACATATATATGGATTATTAATGTATTTCTAAACAAATGTGTCTAAATGTGTAAACTGTGTAAAGTGAAAATGGAACTGAATCAAATTGAATTGAGTGGATCAAAAGAATTGGGAAAAAAAAATCAGAATTGAATCGATCCAGGCTCTGGTGAATCAAATCAAATCGATCCTGGAAATTGTTGGCAATACCCAACCCTAGTCGCTACACGATACTACTAACGCAGGTCCATTACCTACAGTTGGAAAGGCTCGGTGTGAAATGTCTGAGCAGTGTGAATCTCGTGAATCTTCTTCCAGGGTTTTTCTTTCACAGCTCTATTCGTATAAATTAAATATTTGCTGTCAAAGAATTCCGGTCAAGCCCAAACCGCAAGTATTACTGGTTCCTCTGTGAGCAACTTTCAAACGGTTGGCACTTTCGTGAATTAAGAAGGACATCGTCCATACATTGCTGCCAAACCCAAGTACCTGATTGGTCAAAGTTCAACTGGTTTAACCTTCAACACACCATCAGTGGGCGCCCACTTTTCATGTAAATCCCAAGAACGGACTTTAAAACTTCCGTAGCTACTCATAAGCACGAGAGTTTTGAACGTGGAAGCTCGAAATGTGCATATATACATGTTTACATATACTTTTCATTGGAAATGGTTGCTTGAACAGACATTTCCGAGCCTGGTGTGAACGTAGCATTACAACTGTGAACACAGTTCAGGTTCGGCTTCATTACTGTCAGGGCAAGTTAGCTGGTAAAGGCTGCCACTAATTATCTAATGGAGTGCTACACAGCATGCAGGATCTTTTCCTCCTATCGTGCAGACATGAAATCTTGTTTGAAGCATTTTCTTTTTGACCTGAAACTTGACTGCACTTGACAGGTCAAAGCTTGAGGCACACCTTAAATGCTGTGTGCCAAAACCTATTAGTATTGTTAATTGTGTTGCCTGTTCTCATGCTGCTAGGTCAGCTTGGGATAAGTTGCTGGACAATGTTTTTTTGCATGCCAGCACACAAAAGACGACAAGAGGTGAAAGCAGCTGCTTTGCCTGGCAAAATGAGTCTTTGTTGCCAAGAAATGGATTGGACAGTAATTCACGGTGTAAGCCGTTTCACTGCCCCACCTAAAAGCAACCCAAGCCAATGCTGAACAGGTGTCCATGTCCAAAAAGGCTGCAGCTACAGCCACACATAACAAAGATTAATCTGCTAATCCAGAGAGTTTTCATGTGACCATATCATTTGTCAAACTCTTGGCTTGGCACAGGATTTGCTCACAGGAGTCCAGCCCCTTCCTGGACCTCTTCCCATTCTGTTGCAGTGTGGAGGGGAAGCAGACATCCCCGGCCCTCCATGCTCTCCTCATCACTTGTCCCACATTCCTTTACTAATGAACCCCTACCAACATTACCTCCAACACAGCTTCCCTCAACCTTCAACAAGCCTGCAGCTGTGCTGCCCGAAGGGACTTTCATTTGTCCAAATACTCTGGACTCTTCAAAGACCCACTTTGATGAAAATTGTTTTTTGTGTTTAAACATGTTCTTGTGGCATTTTTCTGGTGATGGAGAACACATACAGAGAAAACTAGGCTACATAGGTACATTCAGACTGGACACATTGGGTTTGCTTAAAGTGAACCAGAACTTGTTTCTCTCGATAATCCGAAGAGATTCTAGATTATCAATTATCAGATTTCTCTCTGACCCATCTTTTGAGGTCGTCTCAGTTCATTTCTAATCGGAGTGAACTGTTTGCTCTGAGTTTCTTCACCCCGTGGTCACACTGCAACCGGTCCAGATCTAGTGCGCAGCCGGAGTCTTTATGTAACTTTAAAAGTCCAAGAGGCACTCGGACTGCATCAAGTCCTGCCCGGTCTCTCTGTATGTGTTTCTTTGGCTTCAAATTTTTTGTTGGATCTGAGCCGGAGCACGCTTTTGTGAAGTTGGGGCTATTAACGACCAAATCCAGAAATCATGCCAGTGTAAAGTGCATCCAGTACGTTTTTCAAAATAAAACCTATTTTCGCTGTACTTTGTTTTCCCCGTGTTGCAAACATTACATAATTGTGATAACCAACACCAGAATGAGGGTTTTTATACTAGTACTTCCTATAGAAATGGCGAGTTATCGTGTGAACCTACATGAGATCGGATGTCCGTGAGGTCAGCAACAGAGCCTCTGGCTGCAGCAGGACTGCAGCAGTCCGTGTCCAATATGAGTTATTTGCCAATTCTGACTGCAACCAGCGTCCACATTAGAGCCCGGCCGGATGCTGTGTCAGTCTGAATACGCTAATCTCTTGGAGCGGAACAACTAGGAATAACGCAACCGAGGAGCCACAAAGCAATGATTTTCATTTTACCAGACAGAAAAAAGGGTCCAACTGCTCACTTGTTAGAACTTTTTTTTCAACACAGCCGACGATGCTTCTTACATGCTTTTCTGTGTCGCATTACGTGGGATGCGCCTGATGCTGCTGTGATGTCATTCTAAAAGCTACTGTATATGTCTTCCATCATGAGAAAATGCTACAAGAGCATTTTAAACACATCAGAAACAAATATTTGATTGGAGTGGGTCTTAAAAAACCATCATTCAAAAAAATTATTTTGACATTTGCTCCAATATAATGGATATGTAAAATCAATTTCTAAACAAATGAAATTTAATTCATCATTTTGTTTTGTAATAAGAGTTTACTTAAAGAAATTACCTATATTTACCTCACTTTAGAAGTCTATTTTATTTTTATTGATGTTCTTAAAATTATTCACTTGTCAAAATCATACAAATTCATACTCTGAGCCTGAAGCATGCATCCTGAACAACATGTCGTATTTTGTCTCGGAACATTTAAACTTGTTTATTGTCAAAGGCATTGTACACTCTTAAAACTCGGTCTATTTTTATAACACAATTTTTGGTTATTCATGTTGGGATATATTTTTGGGTTACTTTAGTATGTTTTTGGGTTATGGTAGTCTAATCTTTACCAAATTTGTGTTCTAACCTTGGACCTGGGTTGAGAACATCCAAATTGGGTTATTTTTAACTATGGAGTGTTTAGTGTGTACGTTCAGTATAAAAGGTCACTCCAGTTGAGCCTGTTTGAGCTGCAAACAAACATTTGGTTGGAGCAGAGTTGCATTTCTCAGCCATGAGATGAACAGCAGGAACAAAGCTCATCACTGAAGAATCTCTCTGAAGTGATCTCACATGTGCAGCAGTCCTCCTGCTGATACTTGTCCTGAAAAACCCAAGTGATGTCTTGAAAGGAGCATTTCTCATGCCCACTGCTGTTGTTTCCTCTTCAGATACTGTTAATGTTGGCAGAGAGGTCGGCCAGGATTGTGGAGAATAGAAGGAAATGGGAGGGATGTTGAAATTGGAACTAGAATGATAAGACGCGGTGGAAAAATGTTTTGTCCCCTCTGCTCTGTCCCATGCTTCTGCCTTCAGTCTTGGACGGTACATCAAAAACTGGCTTTGCTTTAGAGGTCAGGGTTCAAGGTCCAAGCCTGTGAAGTGAGGCGAGATGGATTTATAAAGAGAGCAGAAATGTAAAGAATTTTTAGCCGAGCTCAACATCACAGCCTTTACAAAAAAAGGTAATAAATCTGTCTCAGCGGATTCTTGTGAGAATCCTGTCCACCTCCACCCGCATGCTTTTCTCACACAGGAAAAGTGGGAAAGTCGTTCACGCTTTCATGCTTTTGCTGTTGTTTATACAGGAAGATCTTTTGGCCGAAGCCTCATCCACTGCTTGTAGGAGCCAAAAGCTTAGAAGATGCAGTTGAAAGAGTTCTATTTTTGTCAGAGGCTTTCTCTAAACCACACCTGCTCATATACAAAAAAAGAGGATTGTACATTTATTTTTCACAATCCTTGTCCTTTCTTTGCCTCAGATAACTACAAAATGCATTGATATTTATGTGGATGAATATCAAGGATTTCCAAAATTCTGTTGTAAACCTTGAGGAGGCGTTGAGTCATGTCATACATCTACACTTACCGACCACTTTACTAGGTACACCTTGCTGGTACCAGGTCGGACCCCATTCTGCCTCCAGAACTGCCTTAATCCTTGGTGGCATAGATTCAACAAGGTACTGGAACATTCCTCAGAGAGTTTGGTCCATATTGCCATAATAGCATCACACAGTTGCTGGAGATTAGTCGGCTGTACATCAATGAGGCCTATCTCCCGTTCCACCACATCCCAAATATGATATATTGGGCTGAGATCTGGTGACTGTGGAGCTCATTAGAGTCCAGTGAACTCATTGTCACGTTCAAGAAACCAGTCTGAGATGATTCCAGCTTCATGGATGGGTGAAAATCCCAGTAGAAGAGCGGTTTCTGAAATACTCAGATCAGCCTGTCTGGCACCAACAACCATTCCACGTTCAAAGTCACTTCTATTACCCTTCTTCCTAATTCTGATGCTCAGAACTGTAGCAGATTGTCTTGACATCTATACATGACTAAATGTATTGAGTTACTTTGTGTTAAAGTTTGTAGTAATTGGAAAGATCTACCTACTAAAATGGGCAGTAAGTCTTTATAATCTAACACTGTCACTGAAAAGAGAGAGAAACAAAACAACTGGCTTAAATTGCTGCATCTAAAAAAGCAATAAGCCTTTGAAGAAGTCAATTTTTTCCATTGTGTCTTCCAGATCTTTGGGGAGACTGAGCCTGTGCGGATGACATCAGAAGGCTCCGACTGCCGCTGTAAGTGCATCATGCGGCCCCTCAGCAAAGATGCCTGTCTGCGACTGCGCAGCGGCACCGTGCGCGTTGAAGACTTTTACACAGTCGAGACAGTCAGCTCCGGGTCGGACTGTAAGTGCTCGTGCACGGCCCCTCCATCATCTCTCAACCCCTGTGAGAATGAGTGGAAGATGGACAAGCTGAAGAAACAGGCTCCTGAGTTGCTGAAGGTACGGAGACTGAGCGTAAATATTTTAACGTCAGGACTTCTTACTGCTCCTTTTGCAAAGAAAATTTTACTTTTTAAGTCTCTTTATTAAAAAACTGTTGGTTATGTTTTTGGCGTAATAAGTTACCAGTTCTTAAAATCAGGTATAGATACATTTTTCTTTTTTGCCATTGGCTGTATCCTCTCCCAATAATCTGGTTTCTTTGTACGATATGTCCTTAAGTTCAGTTCTCAATACTTTAGCTTGTGTAAAGTCCCAAACTTTTCTGTTTTCCCACATTGCCGTTACTTCAACCTCTGAACTCTGCTGTATGAAAGCTGGAACATTTATGTGGATCCAACTATTCATAAAGAAATATATAAATCACATCTCTGTCACTACAATGACTCATTTCCTGATGGTCTCACTAGTTCCAACAGGGCAATACTAAAATCTTCATAACTTTGCTCTTTGGCCAAACGTCCCTCTGCATATGAACCATCTCTGTTATCAAACACATCATTCAATTCCAAGCATCTTCAATTCCACAGAAATTGTAAACCTCCTCTGTGAATCAAACATGTCAGCTCAGCCCCCTCCCGACAGCTTTGGTCAAATCCTCCCTTCCCCATCTCCTCCCCTTGACTTTATCCGTCCTCCACCCACTCACCTCTGGTCCTGTCCCCACCCTCTTCTGCACAACATCTGTCTCCTAAATTGAAAAACGCTTGGTTTAGATCCCACTGATTTCAACAGCCTTCGCTCCATCTCCAACCCACTACTCCTCTCCAAAAAACTTGAAAAAACATTATTGGGTCTCAACTTCATTCCTGCCTAATGAAAGATATCCTGAAAAATGTCAGTTTACTTTTTGGTCCAACTTGACCAGAAACCGCCCTCAATAAAATATGAATGTGGTCTACCCTCCATTCTCATCCTTTTTGAACTTAGTGACACTTTGAAAACCATTTCTCACACTATCTTCTTCCGTTGCTTTTTCTTTATTGCATTACCCACACCCCCTACAGTGGTTCCACTCATACTTATCAGATTTTTCTCAGTTTATCCACCTCAATAAAACCTTCATATTTCATCCCTCTCTCATCACTTCTGGTGGCCCTCAAGGCTTTGTCTTAAGACCCCTCCTCTTCAACGTGTTTTCTTCCCATTTGGCAACATTTTCTCTTAATTTAATATCAGTTTCTTACTGTTTTTTGGATGATATCCAGCTCTGTCTTTGCAGCTAAAACATTTCTTCTGTACCACCATTCTCTCCCATCAAGTGTTTATGTGAGATTCAATCCTGGCTCATCTCAAATTTCCTCAAATTAATTAAATGACAAAAGAATGAAGTTCATTTTGTCAGTCCTAACTCCACTAAAGTTGAACACGTCTCTGGCAGTAATGATTCTTCCACAGTGTACCCCTCCAGGTTAAGAGTCTGGGTGGCTTCCCTCACAAAATTCTGATATTAAAATCCTGTATCAATAATAAAAACAAGGCAAATCTTCCACTTCCTTTGGTCAATTAAAATCACAAGCTGCCACGCCCAAATTCAAACTTGCCTCTAAGTAGTTTGTTGATCTTCCCTGAACCAGGATACTCATTCTGCTCCTACATTTACATTTAAACTACGCGTTTTTCCTCTAATCTCAGAAGTTGTCCTCACCAGCGCCTTACTCTGAAATCATAAACCTGCCTTAACTTTGTTTAGTGAAAGTTTGTGACCATCATGAATAAAAGACAACACAATTACAAAAAGAGAATGAAGCAATTTGTCATGTTTTTGAGTTTACATAAATTCCCTTTCATCTAATTGGCTTCTATTGTCTGTAAACCTGCCATATTTCCTTTATTATCATTGCTGGAAATATTTTTTTGTTAGTATTCATTATTTTCTATGTGCTTTGAGCTTTGCAGCACATTGGCCAATGTATTATTATTTTCTATATTTTTGCAGGAATTTTGATAATATTACCTTTAATTTATGCATGTGTCCCATGGTGGAAGACATTCATAAAATGTTATGTTGTAAAGTAATTGATTAATTTAAAAAAAGTGGCAAGTAAGCTGTATTTTATTGGATATTTAAAGTAACCTGTAAGAATGCAGATTTTTCAAGTGAACTATGCAAGTCTCACAGTCATAAAAGTACGTTCAGCAAATAATGTAATGGTTTATTTATTTTTTTATACTGTAGAAAGGATTTACTTTTGTTTATATATTTCATTATTAATGCACTCTCATTATCTGATAATAATGAAAAATAATTTGATAGAGTGAATGTTTTAAAAGGATACTGATATATGAAAATAAATAGTTTTTATTTATAAGAGGAGAGAACTGGAATGAGTTTGATCCATCAATGCTTTTGTGAGTAAAATATCCAACTAAAAAGCAGACTCAGGTAGCAATAAAATTGACTACAGAATCGACCAATCAGAGGAAGTTTTAGCTTTCAACCACCTAACTCAGGGGTCGGCAACCTTTAACAGTAAAAGAGCTATTTGGACTAGTTTTCTACTGATAAAACCTAGAAGGAGCCACATAGATTTACTTTAGCCTTTAAGAAATTTGGATAATTCATTAGCATTTTAAAAAATAATAAATATGAATAATTCCTATTTTTTGGCACAATCAAAAGCAAAAATATAAAAAGAAACTAGCATCTCTCAAAATGTGAGGGTTTTTTTCCATTTTTACCTTTTAGTAAGTAAAAAAAGTGAGTAAAAATAGTAGATGCCAAATTAGCCAAAAAGCTAGCTTGTTGCTTGATTACTAGCTTAACTCCAAAATGACCTAAAATATCTAAAGCCTAAAATATCTAAAGCCTAAAATTCCTCAGTAAACTCAATTACCCAAAAATGTTAGCCTGTTGCTACAACTGAAGCTAAACTCTAAATTAGCCTAAAAAATCTCAGTAGATAACAAATTACCCAAAAACTTTAGCTTATTGCTAAAGTTTTAGCTAAACTCCAAATTAGCATTAAAACTCAGTAGAGGCCAAATTAGACAAAAAAATTATTGCTTAATTGCTAGCTAAACTCCAAAATAGCCTAAAATTTCTTAGTAAACTAAATTGCAAAAATTAAAAAACGTACTATTATATTATTTTTCTTCAGCCAGAGAGCCACCATGGAGAGATAAAAGAGCCACAGGTTGCAGACCTCTGACCGAACTGATAGCAACGCTGACTAAAATCTGCTAGCCTAAAACAATTTTTCCAGAGCAGAGTGAGGGGGGGTCATGGAGCGTTTCTGTGTGTTTACGCTCTCACGAGTCTAAACTGCAGAGAACAGTTCTGCTTACACAGGAGCTTAGATTTACGAGGCAGAGGACAGTTCTGCAAAAGCCTTGTTAAGCTTGTACTATTATTGACAGAAATGTGATAGTTGGACACATGCTGTTACTCACAAATATTCACTGCTGACCTCAGTCTAGCTTTCACTGCTCTTTCCCATAACTTCATTGAGTGACTCATCAGTTTCACTCCTCTGTAGTTTCTACAACTGTGCCTGTGAACAGTCCGTCCTTCCTAAGTTAACATGACAACAGAGGACGTTAAGCAGAACATCTGCACTTCAAGCAACTATTTGCAGCTCAAGTTGGTTCTATTTAAAGATTCACAGGACAGTTATTCAAAGCTTATGTATTTTAGCTCAGTCACATACACAGTTTCTGCCAGTAGAGATTATAAAATGGAGTAACAGTAGTGAGAACTAGGGTATTAGAGACTGGCGATACGATATGTATCTTGATACACATGTCACGATGTGATACATATCCTGATATATCTCTAGAAAGTACCTGACAAAATGTCCCTATTTTTTTAATTATGACTTAAGAATTATCTCACTATTAATACATTTTTCACAAAAGTGAAATGATAAAAAACATTTTATTTACTATTTACTAATACTATTATGTTGTTGCCGGGCCATGAAATGCACGTCTTCAACTCTCCTCAACTCTTCGTCTTTTCAAAGTTATTTACAAGTGATTTTAATCACAAGGCTATTGCAAAACAGCTACTCCATCCATCTATCCATCTTCCTCCACTTCACCCGGGACCGGGTCACGGGGGCAGCAGTCTAAGCAAAGATGCCCAGACTTCCCACTCCCCGGCCACTTCCTCCAGCTCCTCTAAGCCTGGAAGTTCCCAGGCCAGCCGAGACACATAGTCTCTCCAGCGTGTCCTGGGTCTTCCCCGAGGCCTCCGCCCAGTGGGCCATGCCCGGAACACTTCTCCGGGGGTCCTGGCCAGGGCTCCTCCCACGGGCCCCAGTCGGACCCAACCCGAAGGAGCGACGTGGGATCACTCCCCAGTGGGCCTACCACCTCCAGGGGAGCTCTGAAGGGGCCTGTGCATTGTGGTTTGGGTGGTGGTCGAAGGCGAGTGCCTCGGCGGCTCAAACCCCGGGCATGGAATTTGGCTTTCTGGTCATTTCTACACTGCTTCACAACACAAACACACTCTGTGCCGGATCTGGGGGCTTGGGGGGAGAGGGGGTGTCTGAAAGGAGCGACTAAAGTAACAATCACCTGTTTGAGCTGGAATTTATTGAAGACAGGACACAACTGGAAGATATACGGTATTCTGAATCTAAAATGAAAGTTTTTTTTTCTGATCACCACTAGCTCTGTGAAGAAATTGAGTGTTGGGGGATGGTGCTGTCACAGCCATAGAGCAGATTCTTCCTGGAGGGAGCGGTTGGCATCGATCAAAATACCGATTTGAAGTTCTTTATAGTGAGGAACGAACAGTAAAATGCACTTAAATACACTTGAAACCTCAAAAAGTAGAATTTTCATGGTAGGGCCCCTTGAAGTGGAAAACCAAAGTGAGACGGATAACTACATGTTCACTTTTAAATAATTAATTAGATATCACCTTGGCAGCATTTTAAATTGATAGTCAAATAAAGTATTGATATTTTACTGAAACGATATTTTCTTACATCCCTAGAGAGAACTTTAGCTCCTTCGGAACAACATGATAGAAAAAAAAGATTTTCAGAGACCCACTATACTATACTGTCTGTGTGAACAAAGCTACAGGACTTGAATTATCAATGATATTATAGCTTACTTTTTTATCATCCAATTTTAAACCCACATGGAGTCGCTGCTTTTTCTTTGCTGCAAATAAGACATACCTTTTGGCATTTACTTTCCACTTCATCAGGAAAACGAAAACTCTAAATTTTATGCATTGCACGAAGTTAGAAGTTTTAATTTCCTTGGAGAAAAACACACAAGATTTTTTATTTCTTTTGGAACAAAAGAGCACCAAGAGAGGGTTCAGGTTTTGCTTTCGTCTGATTAGATTAAAGAGCTGTATTTCTACACAGCAATGTGAGGATTTGTTTTAAAGCATTTCTTATTATCTTAGTAGATTGTAGTTTTTGTCATGGATTTACTGTCATGCAATAGCTGTCTAAAAAGAGTCTTAAAATTAAACTGAGTTTACTGTAGATGACAGAATTTGAAATTTATTTTATTTGAAATGCTGCCTCACAAAAACATAAGTAAACGTATTTTAGGGTTTTTAAAAATTTGGGTTTGTAAATTAAAGTCATACACATCCAATAATCTCTGCACATAACTAAAATATAATTTACAATTTTACAATAAATGGTAATTGCTTGTTCTTACGCTGGGTTTAAACTGCATGTGGAAGTGCCGTAAAGTGGCGCAGAACGGAGGCTACTTCCATTCGGTGCCCTTGTTAACCTATAGTGTGGTTCACACCAGACGTTTTTGCGTTAGCCACAAGCGATCCACGTCAATCCTGGCAGAAAGAAATTTTCCAAATATAATCAATGAAAATACATTAAACACCCAAACAACGCCTTTGATGTTTGACATGTATGAAGCCCATGATGTTCACACTGGTCATGCAGGGAGGGCCTTCTTCTTTTTTTTCTACTGTTTACTAGTGCATGTCTGCACCTACAGTTAGACGAGGATTGGTGCCAAGTGTAAAAAAGTGGTACAAATCTGGTGACAATTTCTACTTTCAACCATGAAAACTTTAAATATTACCCTTCAAAGAATAAAATGTGCTAAAAAGAAAGAGTTGTCACATGAGATCTAAATAGTAAACCATACGCTTCCTTTTGAAAGTAGTGAAACAACTAATTGAAAGGTTTAAAAAAATGGAATTGACCTTTAAAGTTTGAGCTTGGAGTTAATGAAAAATGTTTTCCTCTTCTTTTCTGTCATAACCAGCTTCATTCTATGGTGGATCTCCTGGAGGGAACCCTCTTTAGCATGGATCTAATGAAAGTTCACTCCTACATCAACAGTGTCGTTTCTCAGATGAACAGCTTGGAAGAGGTAAGAAGAGACAATTTAAACATAATAATAAATTGAAGAATTTATTTTGGGGTTTTTGACATTGTTTATTTCTTTTTACCTTACAGACAATAAAGAAAAACCTTACACGAGAGAACGAATTTGTGCGAGACAGCATGACGAGCCTGACCAACCAGTTCAAAAGATATGAGAACTACTCCAATATTATGATGAGCATCAAGAAGGAAATCTCCAGCCTAAGCCTGCAGCTCTTGCAGAAGGATTCTGCTCAGAGTAAATCACAGGTGAGCAGAAACATGATCACACTAAAACACTAAAACCACATGAGAAATGCCTTCAGATTAAATACGAAGACTGCAACTTCTTAACAAAATTACCTAAATGTAGGTCAGTGGGTCACATGACCATAGGGTGTGCATATATTTTCATAAATCTATGGAAAGATCACACACTGACTGTCCAATGTCATCTTGTCCTCTCCAAAGCCAATTTTAACCTTTATTTTTTTGCATTCTTGACACATTCCTGGTCAAACCAGAATTACAGGGTTTTTTTTTACACTTTTGCCATCTTGTTTCAGTATTTTCAAGTCTTTATGAATAATTTCACAACA
The DNA here is from genome assembly GCF_002922805.2 of Oryzias melastigma. NCBI lineage: Eukaryota > Metazoa > Chordata > Actinopteri > Beloniformes > Adrianichthyidae > Oryzias > Oryzias melastigma. The sequence goes on along the minus strand of NC_050520.1, from coordinate 32,878,967 downwards.
ATTTTTTTATATATCTTTTATCAATTCTTTTTAACACCTAAATTCCTGCTGTTTAAGTACTTTGGCTAAAGTGACCTAAATGTAGCATTTACTTAAAAGCAAAAACACTTGATTTTTTTGTTGTTGCAGGAAATAATTTCAGTCATTAAGGGGTTTAAAGACAGATAGCTATATGTTTTTTAATTTTAAGAGAGATTTTTTTTTCTTTCTGATCATCTACTCATCTAATCTCCTCCCACTGACCATAGAAAAGGTTCTGATATATTTCTGCAGTCACACTGCAGGTAAAGAGCACTGAAGATCATTTCGTCACCAAACTTGACCACATGTCAAAAACAAAACAAACAAACAAAAAAAACAATCAACTCCCCTCTGTTTTATAACTGTCTAAGGAGCTCAGATCAAAGTCTGGTTACAGACATCTGATAATGAATAGGAAATTAAATCAGACATTGCACTGTTTTTGCTGTCTGCAAGCCTCAAGGTCACAGCAGAGCGGTGTGGTCCATACTAAAGGGTCTTGTATTTGTTTGGATAGCTGTGAAAAATGATCCAACTGTAGTGAGTCAAGCAAGCTAACAATAGAACGCTTGAAAACAAAGGTTAAGATTTACTTGCTGGTGAATCAGGGTACAGTTTAATAAGAGTATGAACCCAACAGACCCTTGCACAGTGTGGAGGTTTTTTTGAGGTGTTAAAAAAAAAAAAAAAAAAAAAACACGACATGCCTGCATCTCACCTGCTTCACCCTTACTTACCCATGCAAGTTGTTTAAGTGCTCAAAAAAGTGCTAAATATGCTTTCTTTTTTTTAGCCCATGGTGTTTCCACTGGACAAAAAAAAAAATTTGGAGATAGCTTGATGTAAAATGCTAAAGTGGTGCAAATCTTGTAAATCTTGCTCCAGGCTTCTTCCTTCACAGCTCTTCTGATATATAAAACACTTGGTATCATAGAATTCCAGTCGTGCACAAACCACAGCTAATAATTTCTTCTCCATGATATATTTTTAAATGGCTTCTGTGAATTATATCAATAACTCACTAGAAACCTGGTTGGTCAAAATTTGACTTTAAATATCAGTGGCCTTGTGTTTTTACCACAGAGCTAAAAAATGATCTTGGAAACTTGCTAAACTACGAGTAATCCCAGGAATTTTGAAAGCCCAAAACGCACATACACATGCATTTACATAAACTCTTCAGTGAAAGTGGTCGCTGTAATTAATTAAAATCGCGTTGAATCACAAAACAGGATGCTAGAAAAAGCTCAGACTAAGCAAGCAACTGAAATGGGCGTGTCAAAGTCTCCCCTCCCCCTGTGCTCACCTTGGCCGGCTCATGCTTAAGTGTGCGAGGCATGACAAGTGTTCAACACTCGTGCTGTAGTGAATTACAATTCTGGATAAAACTGTACGACTGGATTTTAGCTGGCGCATGAGCACAAACCGAGCTCTCAGCGATGGGGAGGGAGGTGGGGTTGCTCTGTGTCAACAGATCCACCAACAACCCAGAACTGTATTTCAAATGAGCTATTGTCACTGTGCATAAAACAGGTCTTAAAAAATGACAAAGACTTTTTGATTTTGGCTAAAAACTTCATAATCACAAGTAGAATATCACTGGGAAGGAAAAAAATATGGTTGGACATGCCAGCTTTTTCTTTAATTTAATATTTAAAATGCACAACTTCAAAACTTTTAAAGACAACTTGGAGTGGCTAAAAACGTTGCTATATGTAAACAGCAAAAATGAATCCAGTTGTATGAAAAAAACCACCAAGTATTTTTGCAACAAATTTATAGCAGCCCATCTTGCTAGAATGCTCTCCTCTGCTGCCTGTAATTTCACGAGCTACTCCTCCTGTGGCTCATCTCCAGTGCAAGCCACCATTAAGTCCAGTATTTGTCTCTCTGTAGCAGACAGAGATAAACAATATTTCAAAACTCCAAATTATAAGAAAAGTGGGCAATTATTTTTATTTAAAATGGTGGCCTATAAGGTAATGACAGGCTTCCTTCGACCAAAGACTGAAGCAGATTTCTGTTCATATCCAAAGTTTATTTTCCAGATTTTATTTTTAAAAAAAGCATTACAAAAATGTAAGATCAAGATTTTCCCTTTACTTTTTACCACACAGTAGCTAAACAGTAAATACCACAAAAACGTCAATACAAATAGAGGTACAGGATATTACAGTATAATGACAGTGTCAAGTCCAACAGGCTGTTATGATGGTATATTGCAAATCACAGCCTTTAGTGTTGGGTGTGAATGTGTGTCTAGGAGGTGGTTTGTGTTAATGCACACACAGAGACAGTTGTTTATACCCCTCTGTTGAAACTTGAGGAAATTATAATAAACAAGACGGTCCAAAAAAGCCGCCAATGTGAAGCAGACATAGGTTTTAAAGAACAAAATTAACATCAGAATGGTCCAGGTATACCCTGGACAGGTCACCAGTCTGTCACAGGGCCACGATCACAAACCCATACACACTTAGTGACAATTTAAAGTCATCTATTCATCTATTAAGCATATTTTTGGAATGGGGGGGGGAAGCCAGAGTAGCCAAAGAAAACCCACACATGCACGGAGAGAACATGTGAACTCCACCCAAAAAGGTCCCAGTTAGGACTACAACCAGGGCCTTCTTATATGAGGCAAGAACGCTAACCACCGCACCACTATGCAGCCAAGGAAGGACACGTATGAAATGACATGCTGTGAGGTTCATGGCTGGTGAAGCACTGACGTCATCAGTCAAATTTGCAAACGTATTTGATCGACAACAGCTGAAGTGTGTTGTTTAAAATTCAATTTCAACATTTTTCTTCTATATACAAAGTGTAACAGAAAAAAATATTATCGACTTACTTTTACTTCTTGGACCACTTCTTCTAAAGAAACACACAAATAACCTGTTTGTAGAAGTCTTCTTTTTCTTTCTTCAGTGTTAAAAGTCTCTCTGTCTCAATGGCAATCACTACCAGTGACGTGTCTAAACAAATTCTTGAGTTTAGAGGTTTAAAAATGAAATCCTCCATTTAGAAATTGATGCTAAACAAGATTAAAGAGTAACTAGACAGCTGCACTTGACTTGCTGCCACTAATTCTATTATTCTTTAGCTGCTGTGTCACATTCTCAGGGCTCACAAGCGCCCTCTGCCTCGTGGCATGTGTACTGCGGTGCGGCAGGCGGACTGTCTGCTGCACCTTGTGTGTTTTTAAAGCGCATTTTTTGTGGCTAAAAAACTAAATGCGTCACATACTGGCATCAATGTAATCAGATGGCGAGAGATAAGCAAATTAGGTCATTTTAAAATGTATCATATTTTATGATGGTAGAAAGACCGAAACAATGCATGCAGATGCAGTCAGTGTGTGTGGCGCTGGTGAGGTGGGGCTACAGCTGCCTCACCTAGAGCTGTCTGGTGAATTTGAACAGGAAAGTCGTAGCTTTTTTTTTTTTGTTTTGTTTTTTTTAACCAAAGAAACGTGGAAAACCCACACAGAAAAAGGTAATCATAGAAAAGACGTCTAAAAAAAATAACATTTGATTTTTAATCTTAATTTTAAAAAGTAAATTCATTTAATTTAATGTATGCATTCTCTTAAGCTATATATTGCAGGTGAGGCTGTGCCTCCCCTGACTGCACGTCTCTGTAAAAGAATTTAAGATTAAAAGTGCTTTTTTCACTTTATTCAAACTGTTTTGGATCAGGGGGAGATGTAAACGAGCGGTTTGAAAAAGCTCAGGTTTGTAATGAAGCAACTAACATAAGTCTCCCTACTCTGCTTAGCTCCTCCCCCTCACCTCCTCATGTACATCATTTTCATCATCATCGTCTGAGCTGCTGGTTCAAGACTGTACGGCTGCATAGTTTCAGTATTGCTTATCATGTATGTTTTTTGAACTTCTAATGTTAGCTTTGGGCTATAAACCTGCACAGGAATGTGCAAACAGAACTCTCAGCAATTGGGAGAGGAAGGTAAGGGGGCGGGGTTGCTCCACGCAAATGGTCCCGCCCACAACTCTGAATTTCTAATGAACTACTGCCAATGTGCAGAAAATGTCTGAAAAAATGACACAGATATTTTGATTTTGGCTGAAGACTGTAAAATAATAATTAAAAGTAGTAAATTGCTCCAGCTGTCTCAGATTTAAAGGATTGCATATGTGTGCGAGACCAAACAATTAGGTATTATTACAATATTATTGCAATATTTATGAGCATTCTTTTCACAAAATTCTCTGTCCTGTTTAGTTCAGCTCCTCTCTTTCACTACATTTGCTTTTTAGAAGTTTGTGAACAACTGAAAGAAAAGTTACAAAAATCCATTGTTGGTCTTTCTCTACTAGGGTGACGTGTTCAGATGACAGAGACCTAATGGTCTCTATTTGATCCAGAGCCTCCACCTGTATGAGGAGAAATTCATTCCTCTTTAAGTTCAGAAGTTTCACACAGTTTCAAACGTCACTGTTTGATGTCTGAACAGACCGAGCCCACTAGCTGCGGATGACGTGCCGCTTCTCATTTTTTATTTTATTATTTAAAGTCTGTTGGGGAGAAAGTTCCTGATCCAGAAACAGCGGTGCAGCCACTCCCAGGTCGTAATGCTTCAGTAGCAGAATTACAGAGTAAAAATGTAAACTGAAGTCGACAAATAGCATCCTGAAGTAGGTGTTGGGCTGCTCCAAGTTGGAGCCGGATACGTGGAACGCTCATGAGACAGCATCCTCTGGTCACTGGTTTTCAGCAGACCAGCAGCAATGACATTCTCGACTTACTTTAGGAGAATATTCTCAAGGCACTTTATAATTACCAGGGTTTGACCAAACAGGCGGTAACAGCTGAGGCTGGTTTCTCAGGCACATTTCTGGAGAACTCAGGTCAGGGATCCAAACCTCAAATGGGCTACAGCCACTTCTGCCGGCCTCATCTGACTGAACCATCACGAAACACAAAAATGCAAAAGCAAATGGTCTTCTATTTTGTTCTACCCACAGACAATCCCAAAATAGAAATATTTTTAAAATTATCTTTATAATATTTTATTAATCAGACATAACATTTGACTTTAAGATGAGTATTTCTAAGCCTAAGTATAAGAACGTAAATAATTATTGTGCAAATTATCTTTTCTTGTTTGAGGAGGTGTTAATCTGACTGTATTGTACTGTTTGATGTGATCACTTGAACGTATTTCAGGACGACTGCATTGTTTGGACTTTAGATATTTGCTGCATTATACATACAATGTAAAGAAACTATTGGATCTCCTCTTTCCTCCACTGATTTTCTCTGTTACCATCACTACTGTCAGAGGTTGGGAAAAAAAACTTAATCCCAAAGCGTAAAAGCCTCCAACTAGCAGGGAATATAAAACCAGAACCTCCACACAGAAGGGGGGCAGCACTGAGTTGATTCTGAGCAGCTCTAAGGCAGAATACAGCTGGGCAACTGGCTGTCTTTCAGGGGTGGTTGGCTCCAGTGGGAGCAGGGGCGTCTCCACATAGTCCAGTGAAGGGAGGCTGACTGATGGCTTGACTCAGAGTCCTGACAGTAATCCCCTGCTGTTTTCTTCTGACAGTTCTTCTTAGATAGAGCTTACAAAGAAACTGCAAAAACCAGGAGACAGATACTTTCCAGTGGTGAGCAGAGCAATAAAAGGGCAGATGAACTGGTTCATGTGATGAAGATGGTTACTGGGTATGCTTGAGCAGACATAGGGGAGGGCAAGACCCTAGAAGCTACGGTTTGGTCTCTCATAGAAGGGCTTCCACCAGCCTGTTTCCTGCACAAACTCAGGTGCTCCATCTCTTAGTTGTTGAATCATATTCTTTGCTTTAGTGCAGCCATATTTAAGACACAAACACTACTGTTATATACGTCAAACTTATCAGTTTTCACTGCACACTAGTATGTATGAGTAGGGCTGGGTTGATAAAATCAATCTATTTAAGTATGCTAGATCAGTTCATAAAAATATAGATCAATTTAGCACATAAAGCTAAAGTGCGGTAGCTTGATGCTAACGTCTAATGGAATTTCCCATAGGACGGCTAATGCTAACGCTCAGTTAAAGTAAACATAAATTGCTCACTAAATGGACAGCTTTATTTACTCAAAGGCATGAATTTTCTTTTAAGAAAATGTTTAAAAAATATATTTTTTAAATTACCATTTGTGGTCTAAAACACTGTTTTTTTGCTCATTCTTCACTTCTTCTAGAATAGAGTGTAATGCTATAGCGCGACCGTCACCTAGTGGCCAAACTGAAGCCTCCTCCAGAAGAAGCAGAACAATTGTTGGAGCTTCTCCTTTTGAGAATCCATGTACTGTATAGTATTAACAATCTCATGATTTCACTAATACATTTTACTGTATGTGAACTGTATCAGATTAATATGAATATATTCAAAACGTGTAGTAGATTATTAAAATATTTCTAAACAAATGTGAATAAATGTTTTAAACTCAAAAATTGAATTGAATTGAGTGGATCGAAAGAATCGAAAAAAATCTGAATCAAATCGATCTAGGCTCTTGTGAATCAAATTAAATCATTTTCGGAAATTATTATTAAAACCTAGCGCTGTGTATTAACACTTCAGCTTTTGTCTTACACCTAAAACTGCTTACCACCATTTTTGCAGATAAACAATATTGCTAAAGAAGCTTTCGTTGCAACAAGTAACCGATAGGCAACTTGCCCGCTTTGATTGCTTAAAAAAATATTCTTCAATAAATGGATTTTATGTTTAGTAATAATCATGTAATGTTCTTTAACTGTTACATTGGCTTCCTTGCAAAGTTAGTACCTGGATTCTAGCCATATTTGTGTTTTCTTCTGTCATCTCCTTTGTTGCGCTCTTGCTCACCGCACATGTTTTGTGCAGGTAAAATCATGCATAGATACATGTGATTGCAGGGGTTTTTCTGTTTGCTAGACCTCAATAAAAAAAGACACTTAAAAACTGATTGTTGAAATGATTAAATAAATTATCCAATTTCTCAAATCTTTTGAGCCAGTCTTATACTTTGGCATGAACACTAACTACGACCTTTGGACGACCTGACATTGTCTGATCTCTTTACAGGACACTCGAGATGAGAAAACCAAGGTTTCAGGAAAAATACCAAACAAAAAGACTGTGGCTGCCAAACCCCCTCCCAAACCACCCAAAGAAAAGCCAGTCAAGCCAAAGAAAGAGGCTGTTAAACCGGAGAAGCCAGTCAAGCCTGACCCTACAGTCAAACCTAAGGCGGTAGGTCACCAACCGGGTGTAGTGAGGGGCATCACTTACTACAAGGCCTCTAAAACCGACAAAGATGAGCACGACGGAGGTGAGAGGTTTTTTTATACGTCTTTATTTACAGTCTGAGTTCTTTCCCAGCACAGGGTTGTATTATTGGACAGCCATAACCTTTGAGCTAGCAAAAACAGTGTCCTGGAACGTCTGTTGAATATGACAGATCTGGGTGTAACCTTATGTGGTTGTTCAAACTGATCCAAATTAGTTTCTTTTAAAATTTCATCAGAGCCCCCATGGGTGGGTGAGCTGTCATGAGGAAATGGATTAACTCCAGGAGAAAACATTACAAGAATATATGTATGTTAACTGCAAAGATTTGCTGTTGTGTTCACTGCAACATGGAAGACATATCAGAATAAAATGCACTTTAAGGTTTTTTTGGTGCAGCTTTTAGCAAACCGTTTCAGTCAAAGTGCATCTGGACTGCCGATGCTCTTAGCGAGCAGGAAGTCCAAATCTTTTATTAGAAAAGCTCATGGAATGCTGTCTAAGAGCAGTGCTGCCATGTCCATGACACGCCTCTGCTTCTCTTCATAAGCTCTCACCAATGGAAAAAAAACATTTTCTGACTTCTTCCAATCCTCTTTAGGTCTTGAAATGTGAACAGAAGTGCATGCTTTGCACATCCACTTGATGCTGTCAGGTTGTATGTTCTGCCATGTTTCTCCTCTTCAGTTCTCTTGTCAAATGTCCAAAGGTGTTCCTTCCATGAGCTGTCGCCAAGAACAGGAGTCTCGTTTAACCAGGCAGGAAGGTTCATGCACCTTCAGATTTTCCCAAAAACTTAAAAGCAAAACTTTTGAACCTCAGTTCAAAGCAGAAAAAATGTGCCTTTATTTAACAACTACAAAAAAGACAGCTGAAAAGGTTAAAGTGAGAATGAGAGATGTGAATCAACAGTTTTACTGTGAAGGCAGTGATGGTTTTTAAATAAATAGTCAAAAAACTAAAAGCATAAATTAATATTATAAAGATATTGGAATTTACAGAGCTCCTAAAGGGACATTGGAGTAGATTAAAAAAATATTTTTTTTCTCAAAGTTGAAGTTAAGAATATTCTGGTTACTAGCCGGTGCTCACCAGATAGTAACGTGTGCATCAGTTATCAACCAGAAAAAAAAAAGTTTTTAGATTTTTTTTTTTTACTTCAATTTTTGGAAAAAGCATTTTTTTCAGTTACTATCTGGTGCACATGAGTAAGTAAAAAAAAATATATATATATATATTTTTTTTACTTCAGTTATTTGAAAAAAAATGTATTACTTCAATTTTTAGACATTTTTTTCAGTTACTATCTTGTATGTCACGCTTGCGGAAGTAGTCAGTCTCTCGCGCGAGGACTTTTTCTGCTCGGGGAGGAGGAAAAGGCGATTTGTCAGCACGGAATGTTTGATGCGTGTGCGAAGATTTTTTATTTCTGTGTGAGTTTTGACATAAATAAAACGCCATATGTGTCTCCCATTCATTCTAAGAGAGACATCCACAGACGGAGCTGGTAGCTCCTCCCACACCCAGCATGGCGTCAAAAACATGCCTTTGACAAGCAGCAAGCTGTGAATTTGCCACACGGTGAAAGAGGGGCGGGGCACGCGAATCGTGTTGGGTGTCAAAGCACTTTCAGTGGCTTAAAGGCGCTGGACAGCCTGCCGATGTCCCGCCCTCCAGAGCCATATAACTCACCATGACACAAGTGTCAGTCATTTCGGTCTTGCGGGCCGCACTAACATTAGTCTTTCATATGAAGATGGGGGCTGAAATTATGATCCCGGGGGCCACAGACGGGCCGCGAGTTTGAGACCCCTGCTTTAGGGGCTCCGCAGGGATCTATTGTTTACTCATTCTTTAAAAGGCCAAGAATTGCAAAACCTATAATCCTCGGGTACTTTTCTGTTACTTCAAAAAAAGTAATTGGTACCAAAGTAAAAGAACTTCAGAATTTAAAATGAAACCAAAGAGGGCAAATATAGAATAGTTTGAAAAAAGGTCAAGACATATATCGCCACTTGTTGGGACGCAACAATTTACTTTCCCCACAATTTGGTTCAAACCTCCATTTGTATGTCACAGATTTGTTATATATATATAGGCAATATATGATATGTGCATTACAAAACAATGAGAAAACACTAAAAAATTGGGGAAAAAATGTATTATCTAAAATGCAAATTAAAGTGAGGAAAAAGCTTTGAATCAGGTCTTCTTAGGCCTGGTGAAATGTAATGAAACAATAAATAATGAATTCTTAAATCTAGCACAGCACGTTTGACCCTTTCAATGTAAGCATGCTGGTAAGCAGTAGGGATGCAACGATTCCCTCTGACCGTGATTTAGGCATACGGTGTGGCATACGGTTCAGTGTTCTGTTTAGAATTGTGGCATCCTTACATTTGTAGTCAGTGTGAAGTTAGCATTCATGAAACTGTCCTTCTCAGCACATCCATGTTGGCTTTGTTTTTCTGCTTTATAGGCTCTTTTACAGTTCATCTAATTTCTAAACTTTTCAGAGAATTGTTTTTTCTTACTGTCATTAAGTCCATGTGTTCAAAGTACACGTGTCAGGAAAAGAACATGAAGATGCACTGCTTTATCCCCAAACATCTGTCTAACAGCACAGATCACAACGGACCATTATGAAAAGGAGACCAAATTTAGCTTTTTCTTGTGAGAATGTTTGTGATTACTTTTTTTTTTACCCTTTTAAACTATTATGTTTGTTTTGTTGTCTGCTTTGTTGCATTGCTCATTTACCTTTGTTTAACCATCAGCCATTAAAAATGTTTTAGGTTTCCTGTTCCTCGAGCTGTTTGTGCTTTCTGTAATGTTTTTGGGTTTTTTTTTTAAATTGAGTTATTTTTTGTTAGATCTCTCACATTTTTTTCACCCTCCTCCCACTTTATCATTTAAAATACAATTACAATGTGATCTCCAATATGTAAATCAAAGTTGTAATTTTAATTAATTATAATTATTGAACAAATAAAATATCACAATTGACAAAAGGTGAAAATTGTCCCAACTTTTTGAGTTTGTGTTTGTTTCAACTAGCATGATAGAGTTCATCATGTGATGCTCTTTGACACAGCAGCTCCAGAGATTCACTCATGTGGTATAAAAGGAAGAATGCCCGACAGATGTCTGCTGGGAACAGACCAGCAGTGTCCTCAACAGAACTCAGTAAAAGTCTTCAGCATGTTAGAGACAGACCTCAAAACTGAACCAAATGGAGTCAGACAAAACAAACAAAACCACTCAAGAGTCAGATTTGTTGTGTCAGAGTGGGAGAGTGTTTGAGACCTTGACTAAACAGTTTGCTCCGCTCAGAGGCCTCCATAACAGTAATGTAGATTAATGAGGTAATGCCTGTTTGATTTTATTTTTGAATGAGTAGAAAGTTGTTTCACTGAATTAAATTATTGTAACATGAATAGCCATCACTAATGAATCTATCACAAGAGCTGTTCATGGAGAGATCTCTATCCTCTGAGAGCCTTTGGTCATTGTTTGAGTATGTGAGTATGAGTTGTATCAAAGCCTCTCCTTGACCCTGTTTGCTCTCCCCCCTCTCAGACCACTCTGCTAAAGCAGTGCAGCGCGTCACGGAAAAAGAGTCTGATGATGGAGGGACGGAAATGATCCTGGAAACCGTGGAGGCCACTGTGGCTGAACCTGTGGAAACGACAGAAGCTCCGACCACCACAACGATCATGACCACCACCACTACAACGACCACTACCACCGTGAACATGACCACTGCTTCCTCTGAGCCCACAACGACCACCACCACGCAGAGATCACAACCCCAAGAAAAACCTGCTCCGACCATTGTGCTGCTGCTGGACAATTCAAACAACAACAGCCGACCCACTCTCCACAAGGCTGGTAGGTTTTCAGGCTTTTGTCAAAGGCTGTAAATGCTGTTAAAGACCCGCTCCAATAAAGATTGTGTTTTTAACATGTCCTTGGGGCATTTTTCATTGGAGAAAGCATGCATTCCTGTTTTTAATGCATAGAGATACAGAGACACGCTCTTCATCTGCGTCATAAAGTCGATGCTGTTATGAATAATAAAAAAAACCTTCCTGTTGAGCAATACCGCAATGTTCTTTAATAAATGATTTACAAAGCATGATCAGAAGTGTTTTTGATCAGTATGGTTCGGTGACAGATATTCTTCGGCCAAAGGGTTGAGAGGGGAACGGGGGGGTTCTCCGTATTCCAGGGGTATTCGGGAATGTCTCCAGTCCCTAACCCCCACAAATAAGGGGGGATACTGTATATATAGGTAGATCTTTTGGAGCTTGTCGTCTCAGAAGTAGCTTACATGCCAAAAAATGTGGGCATCCCTGGTGTAAACAAAGGAACGATGGGATACCAGCGTAGGGTTACCTCTGTGCCAACAGTCCCGCCTACATCTCAGAGGGCAATTTCTAATAAACTCCTGCCGCTCTGGAGAAAATATGTCTTAAAAACAACAGTCTTTTTGACTTTGGCCTAAAACAACATAAATACTACTGGGAACACAAAAGATAAAAACATAGTTGGAGTGGGACTTTAAGCAGCAAATCTGTGCAGTTTGATTCTACTGTGGAAAATACGGATGCACAATTGATTAAAAGTCAGATCATAATCTTTGCTTTGTTGGTACGCAAAGTAAAATGTTCTTCTTGTTACTTCCAGGGAAGATCCTCAACTGTGAGGGGACTCTGGCATCTGTCGAGCCGCCAGAGAAGCACCACAGTTATGGGCGCAATGAAGGAGCATGGATGAAAGATCCACTGGCAAAGGACTCCAAGATTTATGTCACTAATTATTACTATGGCAACAATCTTGTGGAGTTTCGCAACCTGGACAACTTCAAGCAAGGTAGCTATCTTTTGTTCTTCTACTCTTTTAGGATTACCACCTTGATTCACTTGAGCAATCTTGTGTTTAATTCAGACGTTTTGCCCCTAAAGCTATAAAAATAATTCTTAACATGCTCAAGAACAAAGTTTGTTTCATGAGTTTAATATGTAGCAGACGTACATTAGGTTCAAATTTTGGATTAGAAGTGAGTCAGAATTTATTCAATTAACCAGTTATCCTATGTTCCTTTAAGTGATTAAATAGTACAAAGAATAAAAACCATGAATCCCACAGAAAAACATTGCAAGGCACAACTAAAGAAACATTTGTTTTTCAATCAAGTGACGCTTTTCTGTCAAAGGATTCTTGTAATAAAAATATTTTGGTTCATTGTTACTCAAGAAAACGTCTCATTTACGGTTTCAGCGTCTCTAAATGTTTTTTCTAAATCACCTAGTTTGAGGCAGCAGTTTTGCTTTCTATAAAAACACCTGTGAAACTGATTCATGCTGATCATCTGAGGAGTCCTGTAAGATTGATCCTCTCTTTGGGGGCTAGATGTTTCACAGCTTCAGTGGGTGGGAAATCCCACTCCTCTCTCATCCAAATCAACTGAGGAGTTGGATTGTGTTTTTGGGAGCCAAGATGATCTGTTCTTGTTGCACTTGGCTCATTGGTTTTTGTTTGGGCTGTGGGCTTTCACAGCATACTTGCTGGCTGAGACTCCTGTAGTGCAGCGCTCTCAGCACTGTGTGCAGATGACAAGGTATGTTGATACCTGCTGTTTGTTGATATGTCCTTTAGCCTTTCCATTCAGATTAATGACACAGAAGAGGATCATACGTCCAAACCAGATTGAGGGTTAGACGTGATCGAGGGTGGTTAAATTCCACAATGTTTTTGTTCCTTTCTGGGCTTCAATTCTAATTCTTATCTCCATCAGACTTTCTCAAGTTGGAGGGTTAGGATGGTGTAAAACTCAGAATAGAGTGTGTTTGTTCAGGAATGAACTTATTCACTCTGTCATGTTAAGCCAATGTCTGACACTGCAAAAACAGCATCCAAGTAAAATAAAATGCATGTAGATGTACCATATAATGCAAAACACTGTTTTTACTCTGAAACAATCTTGATAGAGACCTTTTCCTTTGTGGTGACAAATTGACAATATGCCAATGACAATAATATTTATTTTGATTGTTTCTTTAATGTTTTTAATGTAAAGCACTTTGAATTGTCTGCACATGAAATGTTTGGGAGTTAAACATGATTTTCACAGTGCAAGGGTAGTTATCTCCATCCGTCCCAAAACCCACTCAATCCCTTTTGGTGCCACATGAATGCTGGAGCCTATCCCAACTACTCACATTTACACCAAGGGACAATTTAAACCTGCCAATAAACCCGTGAAGCATGTTTATGGACTGTGGGAAAACACTGGAGTTCGTGGAGAAAACTCACTCTGGCATGGGCAGAACCTGCAAACACCACACAGAAAGAACCCCAGTTGGGATTTGAACCAGGGCCTTCTTACTGTGCTGCGAGAATACTCACCACTCCATCCTGTTCTACCCTCAACTACATCTAATATTACTATTATTTACAGCAGTATGAATAGTTTTTAATTTGAAAGTGGTGGTAAAGCCCCTTCAGCCTCAAATTTATTGTGGTAATAGGATTTGAGAGTTGAAATAATTGTGGCTGTGCTGACTGGGACAAATGTCCCTGGTAGGGTTGCCCTTGGCAAGACAAGTTATACTTGACAAGTCAGAGTGAGAGCTGTTAAAATACCCCGTAAAGACAATCTTGAAACATGGCCACCTGGACTGACATCACTGAAGTCCCACTCTGGAACAAGGCCTGGGTTTTAGAGGTCACAGAAAAGCACCTGGGTGCCAAGTTTGTCTCCTGCTGGAGACATGAAAAAAGTTGGGCTCAGCCAAAA
>NC_050520.1:32862929-32864820 GCF_002922805.2 Oryzias melastigma | reverse complement strand
AAAAACTATTTGGGATCATCTTCCCCTAAACCCAGCATCCACTGAATACTACACGGCGCTGGTGCTGTGGGACTTGGGCAGCTATGAATGTCTTGGCCCGATCCTTGGAAATGGACTCTAACTATTGGAACATAAAAAGTCACCTTACTGAGACGGTAAGGTGAGTCTGAGCTTAATAGGAGGCTGATCAATACCCTGTAAAGATAGTTGGGCTAAACATCTCACACAGTTTAGGCTCTTACACCTAACTCCTCGAGATGGGTTGGGCTTTCTTCTATACTGTTGTAGATGGACATATTGTTCTGAGGCCTGTGCTTATTCACATGATTCACTATCGATATTGTTTACAACAGATGTTGAACTGTTAGTCTGTAATTTATAACACAAAATAGTTGAGAAATTACCAATGCATATGAAAGGAAACAAAAACCCTTTGTAAAAAGTCTTTTTTTTTTACTTTTTTTTTTCTACTACAATGCACTCTATCGATCCACATAAGTGATTTATCTGAGGTGACCAATGCTCAGAAGAGGAATTAGTGAATAAATTGAGTCTATAATTACAGACTACTCATTTTTTAAAATAACATCACATTCTTATATGTTCCAGGTCGTTGGAGTAACCTTTACAAACTGCCATACAACTGGATAGGCACAGGACATGTGGTCTACAACGGGGCCTTCTACTACAACAGAGCATTCACCAAGAACATCATCAAGTATGATCTAAGGATGCGGTACGTGGCTGCCTGGACACTGCTGCACGATGTGGTATATGAAGACAATACCCCCTGGAAGTGGAGGGGGCATTCTGACATGGATTTTGCCGTGGATGAAAGTGGTTTGTGGGTGATCTACCCCTCCATGGACTACGACTACAACCAGCAAGAACTGATTGTCATTAGCAAGCTGGATCCAGGAGATCTATCCCTGAAAAAAGAAACTACCTACAGAACAGGACTCAAGAGGAATTCTTACGGAAACTGTTTCATTATCTGTGGAGTTTTGTATGCTGTAGATGTTTACAACCAGAGAGATGGTGAGGTGATCTATGCGTATGATACCCATACCAACACTGAGGCAATCCCACGCTTGCCTTTTATCAATGAGTACTCCTTCACCACCCAGATTGACTACAACCCCAAGGAAAAGCTTTTGTATGCCTGGGACAACGGCCATCAGCTCACATATCGCGTTAACTTTGTTGATGACTGAGCACAGTTGGTGTGAACGACAGGTAAGATTCTATCAGTGTGTGACACGAGAATAAGAATTTTAGTAGTTGCTGAAATAAATCATACAGGATTTACCACAATGCGTAATAAACCTTCGCCTGCCTTAAAACACCAAAGTGTGCTCTTTAAATAACTGACCTCATTATACAAGCCTTAAATATGGGTTGGTACTGAGAATTAGAACTGCCAAAGTCCAGAAAAAGTAAAAACAAATTATATTAATACTATTGATTTGACAATTGACTTGGAGGATCCTTAAGCTAGAAAATGTAGTTTTTTATGTTTGTAATTTTTAGTCTTTTTTTGCAAGTTTGTTTGAAAATGTTAAAAAATTTACCTTGTTTATAAATTTTTTATTGCTTTTTTAATGTACATTCCTTTGTAATTTTTTAACTAACTTGAAAGACCAACAGGTTTATTTTCATAAAAGTAGAAACAGAATTTTAAAATGGAGTCTTTTTACAAATGTGGTTTTGGTAACTAAAATTGAGAGAAAAATCAATAAAGAGGAAATGGTATGGGAAAAAAGTTCATCTTAAAATTATTTCAGAAAATTCTAAAACGATATCAATTTTTAAATTAAACAAGAAATAAACTAGGATTCGTGAGTAAAAACAACGAGGAAATTAGCAAAAATTTTAATCCAAGAACAGGTTT
>NC_050520.1:32856613-32862887 GCF_002922805.2 Oryzias melastigma | reverse complement strand
ACATTGCAGTCTCTTTTTGATTTTAGCTTTCTCCAGCTTACATATAGAACTCTTGTTTGCTCAGACTTAGATGGAACACTGTCATTGGCTTGTGGACTTTATGCTGTTACTATGCACTTTGATCACAATCATACATTTTTTAATTCCTGCTTTACAATTTTTCCTGCCTTTTTACCTGACAAGCTGTGTTAGGATGTGTCTTAAATATTATATAAACTAAAAAAAAGAAAAGAAAAAAAACATGAATGAATTCATATACGGGCTAAGGTAAGGGTTTCTTTGTACAAACATATGAGGATTAATGACCATATCCTTTTCGTTTTGTTAAACATACAGGTAACTCTATGGTGCTTTTTATCTTTATAGGTATTTTCATAGCAGTTACATAGACTTTAGATCAGTATTTTAACATTTTTACCTCCTAACAGATAAACATGGTTTACAGTACAAACATTTTAAGGTTTTTGTTATTATAATAACAAAATGGTAAATGTCGTATACTTGTATAGTGCTTTACTACCTTCCTCAAAGACCCAAAGCGCTTTACAGTCACAGTCCTATTCACCCATTCATACACACATTCACACACTGGTGGTGGCTCTGCGAACCTTCCATCCGAGGCAATGGGGGGGGTCAGTGTCTCGCCCAAGGACACTTCGACACATGGGCGGGGAAGGTGGGAATCGAACCGACAATCTTCCGATTACACCTTAACCCAAAAAGCTTTTGTGATAACCAAAATCAACACTTTAGGAACCTGTGAGTGATGATGCCATGTTCATTAAAATGTTCTTGCTTGTGAAGGCTTTATTCCCTGTTAAAGTAACATATCTTTGCGCTACAAGGTGCACTGGATTATAGGCATTCCGCTAATAAACGGTCTATTTTTGAACTTGTGTCAAAAGGCGCAGTAACCGAGACAAGAGTAGAGAGGAGTTGTTCAGTCAGTCAGACTTTATTACTAGCGATCAAGGTAACTCTATGGCTATGTCTGAATTCCCACCCTAATCATTAACTACTAAAAAACTACATAGTGCTGGACTATCCAGTGACCTGGACTTTGAAAGCAATTTGGACATCATGCTCACTACTTTTCTTTCTTCTTTTTAAACGCTGGATATGACATCACCATTTTTCACAAAGTGAAAATCTAATCAACATGAGCATTTCACAATGTCCATTTGTTACTCCATTGTGTTCTGATGATGAAAACTTGGATACAATTTACTTTTAAACCAATTTTTTTCCACAAAAATTGTTAATCTACACTGCATTTTGGTCTATATTTGCTAATGTAGTGAGCAATGATACACATTAGTTTTCTGCAAAAACTTCTGGGAAATTTCAAAATGGTGAACACATTACATAGTGAGTAGGAAAGGAATTCAGACATAGCTTAGAACATGTTTGTGACACGCTACACGTTAGCCAGGTTAGCATATTTACAATAACAC
Source organism: Oryzias melastigma (assembly GCF_002922805.2). Lineage (NCBI taxonomy): Eukaryota > Metazoa > Chordata > Actinopteri > Beloniformes > Adrianichthyidae > Oryzias > Oryzias melastigma. The sequence goes on along the minus strand of NC_050520.1, from coordinate 32,861,433 downwards.
CCAACTTTGTAGCACCCAAAAAAGGACAGATATAGTTAAAAGAAATGTTACTGTTACTCCACTAAATCTCAACCTTGGCAGTAAAATGTAGAGAAAAAAAAATATGTCCAACACCGCTACACGTTAGCCGTGTTAGCATATGTTGAGACTTGATTTCCAAGTTAATTTGAATACTAAGAAGGCCTGGAAACCATGTGGGAGGGTTGCAGAAACAATAGTCTCCTTTTTTTATCTTCAAATTAATTTAGCTAATTTAACCTCCTGGATTACACTTCTACTTTGAAAAAAAAAGAACACAGGGAGACGTCCTATGATAGGATGTCTCAACACATGTTAGCATATTTTCAAGCACATCTAAACTTGCTTGGACTTAAATAAAAACAGAAAGAAAGCTGTGTACCTCTTAAAATTGCTTTGACTTCAGAAAAATTAACCTGAATTCATGAGATCTGGATAAAAAAAAACCCATCAGGCTTTTAAGTAGTGCAGTAAATATGGTACACACTGGAGTGGAGACAGCAGAAAACAGTTTTTGATGATTTGTTGAGTGTTTCTATCAGTTGACTGAGTTCGGTATAACAAAACTTGTGTAACTCATGTTTGTTAAATTATATTTTTTCCCAAAGATCTAAATGTCAGGCTATCATGACTTCAGTTTGTGCTGAAAAATAATGTCCAGCATAAAAACCTACTCTCCTGATTATGGATAATATTCGCCGCATATTCATAAAATGTAAACATTAATGTTTCTGTTGTTGCAATACAGAATTATCACCTTAATCTAAATTTTACCTTATCCAGAACACGGTCGTTATTCAAAATATTGTGTGCAAGTAATCGCTGTCTAGTAGAAGTGAGAATTTTCAACCTTTCTGACAAGTAAATTGTAGTACTTTTTCTCCCTTTCTGGTCAGTCCTTACGCCATGTCAGTTGTACAAAAACATATTTTGTCTGATTGTGTCATAAAATGTATCATAGTTCATGAAACAAGCTGTGTGTGTAATTTTGCCATCAAATAAAACCATTGTAAAGTCTGTTGTTTCCTTTTTAAATGAACCCACAGACCCAATATGTGACATGCAGTAACCTATCCGTTCTTCATTCAAAAAAGAATAATCAGCCCCTAAAACTTTTTATGTCTGAATAACAAATATTTTAAATTTATTCACTTTTTCTGATGATAAACTAGTTGCATTAAATGTAAAAATGTGTTTTAATATTCAAGTTAAGTTTTTAAGAGTCCTCATTTAATTGAACACACTTTAAAATGTATAATTAAGGGTGAATTGTCAGTGCTATAGAGTTGGGTCTCTTGTTTAAACTGGCATGGTGCTCAGTGCACTAATAAGCATGAGTTTGATGAGTGCAGCTCTAATGGTGCGCCCAATCGTGAGCTGTGTCATGAAATGCTGTGATGTTGCTGCAGTGGAACAATCCTGTTTCCACCAACTATAGTGATGAACACTGACAATTCACATGACCTATGCTGCTTTGGTCCTGGAAATGTAGGAAGAACACAAAAGCTTGACCTTGTTCACAGCAGCAGGGCTGCCGGCTATTACAGACACACACGGCGCTCATTGTGTACCATCATGGTGTCTGGTGTGAAATGTGTTTGTCTCCATGTTATATGACAGACACCGCACCACGTCCAGGAACTAATTGGGTTTGGGGAAAAAAATGGGCTCCTGTCTGTATCTTTCTTGTTTTTTGGTTTCCCCCAGAAATCACTGGTTTCAATAGGCCTATCCAAGAAAAGCTTTTTAAAATGCTGTGGACATGAATGAAAAATAATAATAATAAATTAGTGAGCAACTGAGGTAAAGTCACACTCACCCTGGAGCAGTTTTTGGCAGGTCTTCACTGACCCCAATGGTGAGGAAGTTGTCCTTTGCCATGCCTTCAACATCCCTTGCTTTGGTCGTTGTTTGTTTCTCTGTTTCATCACAGGCTACAGCCTTGAAGTCCTCTCGTTCCTCACAGGTTTGGAGTTTAGCTACTTCCCATCTTTTTTCCAATACTTTCTCACTCCCAATTTCTCATATATGGACGTTTGGTTCTGGCCCCTTCTGCATCACTTTTTGGCTTTTCGGGTGCCCCCAACTCGTCATTTTTTGACATGCTGACAGTTTCCATTAAATCAGGAGTCCCCAACTGTCTGGATGCAGACTGGTAACAGTACGATACCCCACGACTGGTACTGCGTCCCGAGGGTTGGGGACCCGTAATTTAATGGGAACAGCCACCATGTCATAAGACGACAAGTTTGGGACACCCAAAACGCCAAAAAGTGGCCATATAACAAATGCCCATATATGACGAGTTGGGAGTGAGAATTGTTTTCAGGTGCCAAAAGATGCTGGTGTGGGCAGCCCAACAGTCATCTGAACAAGAAACTTGTATAGGTGGGACTCAGTTTATGTGTTAATACTGAAGAGCACCTACTATGATAGAGAAAGATATAAAATATGAACAAAAGTCTGATTTTCTTTATGATTTTCTATTAGCTTTGTTTTTCTTTAAGCTCAAAACTGTAGGAAAAAAAATGTGCGGACATGGTCCGAGAAATGAGTATTACTTCATTATCACAACAATGAGGTTGTCCATCTTCTTGACCGCTTCTTCCCTTTGGGGGGTCGCGAGGGTGCCGGAGCCTATCCCGGCCACTGATGGGCGAAGGCGGGGTACACCCTGAACAGGTCGCCAGTCTGTCGCAGGGCCTCAATCACACACACATTCACTCTCACATTCACACCTAGGGGCAATTTAGAGTCACCAATTAACCTATGAAGCATGTTTTTGGACGGTGGGAGGAAGCCGGAGTCCCCGGTGAAAACCCACGCATGCACGGGGAGAACATGCAAACTCCACACAGAAAGGTCCCAGCCGGGAGTCGAACCGGGGCCTTCTCGCTGTGAGGCAAGAGCGCTAACCACTGCGCCACCGTGCAGCCACAATGAGGTTGTGCCCAGGAAAAAAAAAAATGTAGCAACATTTTAAACATCTGCATTGTGTGGAAATACATTTCTGTGATGTGATTCTATTCAGCTGGAAGCCAAGATTAGAAATCAAGAGGTATCAAAAGAGAAACAGAAATGTTGGTTTGTTGCACCTGCAAGCAAACAATTACTAAGGATTGTTTGCTGTTGATCTTCATAGTACGTATTTAACCATTGATTGTAAATGGGAACTATACTGAGTGAGTGTGACGTCACCTATAGAAATTACTTACCTCCGACTCCTATCTTATGAAGTCAACTCAGTAACCTGTTTTTTTTTTTGGCGGGGGGGTGCATACTTTGAGTTGGTCATCGTTTCTATGGCAACCTCTCTCACCAATCAGGGGCGAGCTTGTTAGAAGTCCGCATACCTACCCCTTGAAAACGGGATTAACTGTCAATCAAATGTTTTGAACACTCGACACAAGATCATCTACTCTTCTATAGTTATCTGATTGGTCAGTTCTAAAACTTGAATAACTTGAACAGCAGAAAAAAATAAAATAAACAAAATTCGGATTAGTAATGTTAAAAAATGTTTCAGAAGAAGAATGGTTATTCTGATAAATTTAATGATTTAAAAGTAGCTGATTATTTCTCTATAGAAGAGAAAGGGAAGTTATGTTCTAATATACAGTCAATGGTTTGGACACAAGCACTAAACAAAGAATGTGCAAAGGGAAGTGGGACTGATGACAGTCTGAACACTGTGCAGAACAAATTAATTAAACCCATTTGGGGCATTTCCTGTGGCAGTAAGCACAAATTCTAACAGGATGTTGCAAACCAAGGATAATGAAAATAAAAAGCTTTGTCTGCTGTTAAAACTTCATTAATTTTCATTCTGAAAATCTCACTCTTGTTTGAAATCCAAACAGACCAATTGCCAGAGCTCGAGTGCAAAGCTTGACACTACATAATGTGTCCAATGTTGTTTGCTGGGGGGTTTTCCTCCATGAGGCCTCGACTGGTAACACACCAAAGACCATCATTGTGTGCAATACAATGAAGGCATTCAGAAATGATGGAGGTGGATTGATGGTTGAGTCAGAACTTGACATTAACATTTTGCTGCAGAGAAAGTCCCAAACCACCCCCAGATTTCTGCATTTCATGAAGAGGATTTATGATTATGACAAATCGTTTAATTTTACATCCTGTTGTTCAAGCGGTTTACGTGAGCTTCAGTTTTTGAATGAAGACTTAAAACAGGACACATATCTAAAAATGCATGTCGGAAATGTGAATAGGTTTGCATCTCTAAGGGAAAAGAGTATTAGACTTTTGCTCACATTAGATAAAAGATGATCAGCATCTGTTTTCCACAGTGACAGGAAATGCATCTGTCAACAAGAGGGAGATATAAAGCTGTGCACCATCTGGAGCTTATCAAAAACAATTAAAATAAGAAATGCATAAACAGAAAACCAAACTAAGCCAATTTCAATCCATTGTTTTCCACAGTAAACCAGCCAAAGCCCAGCTGTAACCTCTGTCAGCGTTCTTCCTTTGCCTGGTCACACTGATACTGGTGGACATCAGGCCATGCGTCCTCTCGTAGACTGTTTGCTTTGTTGTTTTATTGAGTGTCCACTTGATTTTTATTTTGTTGGCCTTACAGCTTTAATGTAATAAGAACTAATATTAAATCAGTTAAATGCCAGTCTTGAGGTAACAATTATGGCCCACAGCAGTGCTGGATTGAAAGGACCAGATTGTTTTCTCTTCTAACTGTGTCTTTGAGCAAAAATGTCATTTCCACCATATGCTTAAAAACTCATCAATATTTGCACACATCAGTGAAAAGGAATTTGGCCATA
>NC_050520.1:32847500-32856555 GCF_002922805.2 Oryzias melastigma | reverse complement strand
GAAAAAACGCCCAAAAAATGAATGTGGCCACAATCTCTTATGGGACTCAAAATACTTCAGAATCCACTAACAAAAGGAAAAAAACACATTTTGGGGATATCCAAAGCAAGTTTTGTAGAAAAGTATGAAATCCACTTTTTTTTTCAATTTTCCCACAATATAGGGGAAGGAAGCATTTATTCAAATGAGCTTCACAAAGTTTCACTCACGTGTCACAAGATTAAATCTACATGTTGACATTTGAATTCCAGAAGAAGCCGCCATCTTGAATTTACCAAAAGTATCACCTTTACTATTGTCTTTAAACTTATACTCCTCCTAAGCATTTCTATCCATCGCTTCCCAACCCCTGAAGCATCATTAGGAAGCTACTTCGGAAACATTTTGAAAGATACATTTTGTCAGTGTTACTGTTGTGGTGAGCTCGGAAAAGTGGAATTTCTTTGTTGCTCACACATTTTTTACCAACATTTTGTGGATATTTAAAACAGGAATGAAGCAATATGGCACAATAAGAACATATAAGGAATGTGGGTGTGGTTATAAAAAAATCTATGTTGCCAAGAAAGTTGAAAAGTTTGCTTTTGCCTAATCTTCTGCATACAGTTGTGCTCATATCTTTACATACTCTGGAAGAAATTAGGATTTTTATGCTAACGCAAAAACTTTTTTTTCCACTCATGGTAAGTGATAGGATTTAGCCAAAATTTCCCATGTGACCCTGTTCAAAAGTTTTCATACCCCAGTTCTTGTATTGGCTCTTTTTGCATCAATAACAGCTTGAAGTCTGTTGTGGTAGTTGTGGATGAGATTCTTTACTTTTCTAAAGGTAACTGAGCTCCTTCTTCTTGGCAGAAAACATCAAGTTCCTTTAAATTTTTGGGCAATCTTGCTTGAACAACCAGTTTGAGATCAGAGTGGTTCAATAATATTGAGGTCAGGAGACTGAGATGGACACTCCAGAACCTTCACCTTATTCTGTTGTGATAAATGACGGCTGGACTTGTGTTTTGGATCGTTACTGTGTTGAAAGTGTGTCAGCCTCCGAGCTGAAGAGACTAAGTTTTCTTCCAATATCATCTGATGTGCTGCATTCATCCATCCATCCATTTTAACCAAGTTTTCTGTGCCTTTGTAGCTCATACATCCCCAAAACATAATCCATCCACCTCTGTGTTTAACGATAGGAATAGTGTTATATTCATAGGCCTTGTTGACTCCTCTCCAAATGTAGCATTTATGCAAAAAGTTCAATCTTGGTCTCATCACTCCAAATTTTTTTGGCCCAAAGTTTCGGGCTTGAGAGCAAACTATTTCCTAGCATTTATGCAAAAACATCTTTTTTCTGGCGACTCGACCATGCAGACCATTTTTCTTCAGGTGCCTCCTTATTCATCTTGAAACATTCGCAGCAGTTTTTCAGAATCTTGGATCCAAGCAGAAGCTGTTTGTGGGTTCTTGATCAAAGTTTGAATACTACTAACTGGCATTCTTGGTTCCATGAATATTTTCATACATCTCTATCCTGCTTTGTACAATTCAGTTACCTTTTCCCGTAGATCTTTTGATAACTCTTCCGCTTTCCCTATGCCTCAGGATCCTGAAATGTCAGTGCAGCACTAGATAAAGGACGTAAGGGTCTGTTGGGAGCCCAGAAACTCCAAAATCTTTTGTGCACACACACTGATTACAGGAAAACAAGTTACAGGTAAGGATGGTTACCTTTAGCTGATTCAAACCCTTTTGTATGTGCTTGTGTGCATGTGAACCAAGTCATCCGGGTATGTAAACTTTTGAACAGGGTCATTTGGATAGTTTTTGTTGTCATTATGATTTAAAAAAGGCTGACAGATTTTTTTCTAAACAAATGAATTCACTCAACTACTAACTACGAGTGGAAAAGCTTTTGTTGTGTCATATTTCATATTCTATAAAAAATGACCAAGAAATAATAACTTCTCCACAAATGTATGTTTATGATAAGTAGTGCCAAAGCAAAGAACATCTTGGACTGGAGTGAAAACACAGAAGTGTCTTTTTTTTTGCACTCAAACAGAGCTAATATATTTTATAGTATAAAAAACCATCAAGCCTGCTGATTGTATTGGTGATGACATCAAAAATAAACATTTATTTTGAAATTCAAATTATTTATGCTTAGTTTATAAGGGTTCCGACACGGTTATAAAATCTCTGGTTGTAATTAGAGTATAGGAATTAAAAGAAGCTGCTTTCAGACCAAGAGAAATTTACTGCAGATCTCAGTCAACAGAGACCATGAATCCACAAATTCAGCTGTTTTGTGAGGTACTTCAGCCTCAGTCAGCGTATCAATCCGTCACACTGCCCCACCCAACTCCCAACACCACTTAGCAGCTGTTGAATAACTGGAGAAGTGCTGAGATGATGCCTCACTTGCAACTGGAATGATTAGGCTAGACGTCATAAAATTCTGTCCCATTAGTGGCTTTTGAGGGCGTTGAAATATCCTAGAGGCAAAGTACAAACGTCTAATCAAAGTTCTTATCTTTACAGACTGATGCCATCAAAAGCTCATATAGGCCAGAATTTAAGGACCCTTTCTGTACGTTTACATTTTTACTGTAACACTGCAGACATAACGACCTTTAATACTAACAGAATTCTGAATGGTTTCTTTTAAATCCCCCATAAATGCTTTTGATTGTTCAAAGCAATCAGAGCTTTGCTTTGCTCAACACTTCAGACTGGTATTTCTAGAATGGTATTTCTAGAGCTTCAGTCTGCATCAAATCTGTTTTGATGCTGACGTTGTTTAGTGTGCACTCACATCAGCAATTTTGGTCTGCGCTGTTTGTTTCAGCTTTGTTCGGATGTCAAAGCTTATCTGAACTGTTGTGTAGACTAAACAAACAAACCCTTGTCCTCCTGAAATGGAGAGTCCCTGTTTTGTTGTGGTTTAAACCAAAGAGAGTGAGAGCCAGATTTCATACGAATAAGAGAAAAAAACAACAACACATAATAGGAAAATGTCTTGAGACAAAGGTGTTCAGTGAGGAGGGAAAGCCACTCACTAACAGACAGTATATTAATAAAAAACAATCTGCATCCAGTAGCCTTTTGAGGAACTGCAACAATGGTGCCTCTTGGTTTTCTTTTATATCATGAAAAATCACCTTTTTGAGCTTTTAAATGCATTACGATGTTCAGTCCTTACCATAAACACAATAAACAACCCCAAAGTGGTATTTTGATTTGTTCATGCATTTCTGAGTAATTTTCTAAAAACCTGCGCTCTGACCACCAGCCCCTCCCATACCCACAAAGACGGTCTGGTTCTCACGACCTGCCAGCACCGTCTCCAGGCTAACACAAAGACACAAGCTAGCTATTACCATTCTGTCTGTGATGGAAGAAATGCCCAGGCCACTAAAGGCAGATACACAATATGCACAGCCATATTTGAAAGAAATACGCACTGCGAGACGTTCTAGGATGATGTCATGAAATGGGCGGTACCCAAGAGGAGTGAACGGTGATGCCTCTGATATCTAGTTGTCTTACTTCCAGGTAGGATAAGAGTCCACAAAAATAACTCATATTTTATAAATAATTTGTTCTGTAGTGTTCCAAAGGCAATATATGATTATACATATGGATTGAGTTTACTCTGAAAGACTTAAGAAAAGCTTATAGTTCCTTTAAGTCCCACTTTACCTATGTTTTATCGTTGTAAAAGCATTCCCAGTGGTCTTTAATTTATAATTATGCACTTTTTAGTAAAGATTAAAAGAAAAATTAAGACAGTTAACACAGATTCACCAAAACTAGGCAATAAAAGATTGGAAAAACATCTGGTATGATGAGTCTCCATTTATGCTGTGACATTTGGATGGTAGGATCAGAATTTGGCATCAACAACATGAAAGCATGGATCCATCTTGTCTTGCAACAACGGTTCAGGGTGGCGGTGGTAGTGTCATGGTGTTGTGTTATTTAGCTATGACACAAATTTTAAAAAACTGCATAAAGCTTTCATTGTTTATCTTGTCATTCTTATATTTTTTCTCCGTTTCTTCATTTTAAGCCCTCCTGCCTTTTTGTCTTTGTCTTTCTCTTTCTTTTCATTTGCTTGACCCAACACCTATCCCCATCACTCTCTATTCTCTCTGGTCAGGAGAACACGTATGATCAGGCAAGTTCAGTGAAGGAATCGATGTTTGAAAACAAAAAGTGTCTCTCTAGGTAGGAAAAAAAAACTCTTAAAAAAACTGCATGACAAGCTACAGTGACCACAGTGTGGAGAAGTGAATAGTCAAACAAAAATGAAAATGACACTACAAAGTTGAGAATTGAAACAAGAGACGCCTAAATACTTTCTCAACAAATCATTAAAGTGCAGGAGCTGTGAAAAACCACAGGACAGTGAGTGAAACCCTCCAGGAAAATCCTCAACTGACAGGCACAGGAAACAAAAAAAAAAATGCACAAAATAAATGGAGCTGAGAAAATTTAGAAAGTATAAATATCAATCTTTACTGAAAAAATGTCCAAAGTCCTTGAAAATGAAGGTCACATCAAATCAAAGCAACAAAAAACAAAAGAAAGCTAAATTAAAATTTAAAACAAACATGAATGTATAAACCCCCAAACAGTAACCCACTACTAGCTCCAGTCAGCCTTAAAGATGAAGATGATGAAAAATAAGGAGTTGGTTCAATAAAATAGAAGGCTGATAGTTGCCAGATTTTCCTCTCTTTTCGTGACTGCAAAGCCACCAAGAATCCAGATGGAGAAGGAAGTTCATTTAGAAGCTTTGATCCAATGAAGACCAGAACAAATACCCGAAGAATTAACAACAAACCAAAACGTACATACAGGGAAAACAACCAACAACAGCTGTGGGCTCATCTAGGAGGAAGAGGGCGGAACCAAACTGGGAGGAGCCAAACAGAGAACAGAACCGACCATGACACACATTCGAGTTGGGAATTCCTAATCATTTAAAATGCAATCATTTTTCCTTTAAGACATTGAGTGGGATGAGTGCTGTAATGAAACTTAAATAAAAACAATCTCTGATCAATGAAATCCTAAAACTATTAATAAAAGTGTTAAAAAGTGCCCACTGAAACTGTGTAAACAATAAGGTCTATGTGAGCCACACTACAGAAAGATGTGGCCTGGCTCTATGCCCACACATGCAGTGGTAGTTCTGCTTCAATAGACAAATTCTACTTTCAAATAGATTCAAGCTGGAACTTGGGTAGAATTTTTCAGGAGCTGCTGTGTTTCTGAATGACAGATAAGAACGCTCTGTGCATAAACACACAAACATCACTGATCAAAGCTGGTACATAATGGCCCTGACTTTTAGCACATTTACAGTAAAGTAGGTCACACAGCTTCAAGAACACTTTTGTTCTGGAGTTGTGCTCAGGCCTTTGGGGGACTTCCACAAAATCAGATGTAATGAAGTCTGTTGATGTGGTTCCACACAGAGGTCTTGGTCTGGGATCTAAGTATATGTAAACATACACATATACAGAACACCAGCCACGTGCACATGGGCCCTGGGGGGATTGAGCACCAGTGCTTTTTGTCTTGTGTTAAAAAGTATCCCTTGTTTTTATTTTTTATTATTATTACATTAATAAATTCCTATTAAAGATACAAAAAAAAAAATTAAAGAATTAAATAATTTTATTTTAATTTATCAAAAATGTGGCCATTGTTTTATTGTTGTTTCTTTTATTGTGGTTTCTTTTTAATAATTTAATTTTCATTTTACTTAGTTCAGCTCTTTGGTTGCTCCCACTTTTATAAGTGACTACAAATAAATACATTAAATTGGATTAATAGGACACAGGAAAAGACATTAGATCACAAAAAAAGCACATAGACAGGACAGTCATTTAAGAAGAGGTTTAAAATCAGGACATAAGATAGCAATAAAAGCAGAATAGTATAATGTTATAAATAAATGTTTAAAGGGCTAAATTTAAGGCTTTCAGCAAAAACAAGAGAGCAGCAAGGAATCTGGAACCCAAAGAAACCCCGTGTTCTCAATAACATCAAGACCACAGGTGTGAATGCAGGCAGCCAGAGGGAGACCTGACAGAATCTGTTATTAAACAAACACAAGTGGAAATTGTAGAACTGCTCTGAATCTTGACAAATTAATCATGACGGAACCAAATCTTGTCTGAGGAAACACAGAAAGAATGGATTATGTAATCAGACCAAAACAGAAACAGCTGTGGGAGATTAGTAACATAACTCCACTTTTATCCTTTTTTAAAAGGGAGAGCAGAGACAGGACCTAAATAATATGAACAAGATAACATGGACACAACCAAAACGAAACATCAGTAAATCAAATGGAAAATCAGAGCTGAAGAAACAAAAAAGCAGAGGACCCACGAAGAAATAACATTAAACACAGAAGAGGATTTGCTTTATATATTTAATATTTATATTTAACCAAACCCAGTAGAGTCCCAAAGGAAAAGCTGCTCTTATATTTTCCTATTAAGTTTGTCCAGACCGTTTTTCTCCATCTAATACATATATACCATACTTTTTAAAAGGACATCCTAAAAAAGAAGCACACATCAGGATTTTTATTGAAATCTCATGCAACCCTCTTACAAAAAATAATAAAGGTAAAAACATTCTATTCACTGGAGATGAAACTATTTTTTCAAACTATTAATGAATCCACTCCCTTTGAAAAGATTTTCAGAGATGAGTTACACCAACAATGAATAAGAAACGATTGTGACATAGCTGTGCTGTTATGTAATGGGTCAGCTGGGACACTTTTCATTTATCTAAATCTCCAATGTTGAAAGTTATTTGCATCACATAAACTTTAGAGACAGAAAGAAAATTGTGGTTTTGGTGTTTTTAACATGAACTTGTAGAAGTTGTCTCGTGATGGAGAACATACATAAAAGAATCTAAGAGTAAAAAACTGCACCTCTGAGAATTTCTTTAGGAGCGGATGAAAGCTGGCATTTGTGACGCAGAAACTGCCATTTGCAGCACTAAAGTCTTCCTTCTCTGCTCCAATTCTAAATTTTCCACTTGCAGACAAATAGATCCATTAAGATCTTCATTTTACTCATCTGAGCTGGAATCTGGCTCTAAACTGTACAGCTCGATAGCTTCAATATTGCTAGCCTATTCTTTTTGCTACGCTAATGTTAGCTTGGGGTTGTGAGAGGCTGTAAGCTAGCGGGAGAGTGTAAACAAAGGAATTCAGAGATGAATTTCTAATGAACTACTGAAATTTCTACAGAAACTGTCTTAAAAAACAACACAGACATTTTGATTTTGGCTAAAAACTGTTTAATTATTATTAAAAGAACAAGTTTACAAGAGATCAATAGGCCAACATGATGAAGTTGGAGTGGGACTTCCAAGGGAATGAATGAATTTAACTCATTTTATTGTTTTAGCTATAAGACTGCTCTGTGAATGAATCATCAAAGCTGCATTGTGTTAAGCTATAAGCCCAATAGTTTGATAGTTTAATTATTAAGTTAAATTCTTGACAGCATACATGCACACACTCACTCAGGATAAAGTACAATGTTTAACAAAAAGTTTTCCCATCCATATATTGTCAGAATTCTACATTTGATCCTAGGAACCCCTGGGAATGCCATGGGAACGCTTTCATCCGGAGCTCAGTTTCCCCTCTTGATCTCTTTACATTTTAATGCTCTTGATGTCTGCAGCTCCCCGGGTGTTTCAGACGTCATGAGACCTGATGCTGCCCTTCTCATATTTGCCGCGACCAGCGGCCTTGCTACATTTAAAGACACACTCTAATAAAAATGATGTTTTCTAACATGCTCTTGTGGCATTTTTCTGATGATGGAGGACATATATAAAGAAATTAAGCTTTAAATTGCATTTCTGAGTTTTCTTTTTTTTCAAATTGTTGTGAATCAGAAGAATATGAAAAACGCATTGGGAAAACAGCTTGTTTGTTATTTTGAAAATATGCTGGATGGACCACCAGCTCTGCTCAATTCTGATATATCCACTTGAAGACGACTAGATCCTTGTAGGTCTTTGTTTTCCTCCTCTGAGCCGACATCCAGCCACTTCCATTCGACGCCTTTGTTAACCTGTAGATCGTTTAAGTCTCTGGTCTAAGCGATCCACGTCAATCCTGGCAGGAAGTTACGCCAGGACACACAAGAAAATTTGATCAATTTTTAAAATATAACATTTTTTTACAGTAAAATACCACTATAGACAAATCATATTTTAGTATCTAAACAGACTTATTCTTGGGGGTGAGGGACTGCAGACCTCCTGCTTCTGAGTCAGCTGATGCCATTTCTCCATGGAGGCTCATGAGTGTGTGAGCCAGGTCATTTGCATGTCATACCATGTTCAAGTTTCGTCAAGGTTGCCCAACAGTTTATTTTGTATATAGACCTTGATTTTCAAAATTCTTAAAAATGACTGTCATAAAGTCAGCACAGTGAGAAGGTCCAAGACCAGAGAGATTCTTTCTGTGTGGAGTTTGAGTGTTCTTCCTGTGCACGTGGGTTTTCTCCAGGCACTCTGGCTTCCTCCCACAGTCCAAAAACATGCTTTACAGGTCAAATTGAGTCTCTAAATTGCCCCTTAGGTGTGACTGTGAGGGTTTGTGCTTTTTTGTCTTTGTGTGGCTCTGCGATGGACTGACAAACCATCTAGGGGGTACCCCAAATTTGCTTGACAGTGGCTGGAATTGGCTCCAGCAACCCTGTGACCCCGAAGGGGATTAACTGGGTTTAGAGAATGGATGGATGGAAGGACTGCTAAAAGTATTTTATGTTTGATACAGTGAAAGCTTTGGACTAAGAAATGAAAGTCCAAACCTCAGCGGCAGTGTTTTTAGTTGACTGGAATATAGACTTTGTATTTAAAAAAAGGGAAAATACTGACCCAATTAAGAGTCAGAGACTCATGCAACTTAGAAGAATGCAGAGGTGGGACCAAGTCATCATTTTGCAAGTCCGAGTCAAGTCCCAAGTCTTTGTCCTCAAGTCCGAGTCAAGTCCCAAGTCAA